>NC_138129.1:102773058-102790558 GCF_964188305.1 Podarcis bocagei
GGAGGAAACAGAGAGCGAGGGGGAGGAGGCAGAAGAAAAGATGAGTGATGACGACGACCCGAGATCTCCGAGTCTTTCCAGTGAATCAGAAGATTCACAGAAAGGAGCACCAGTGGTCAGGGCAAGGGGGGAGCCTAGGGGGACACCCCAGGAAGATAGAGCCAGAGGGGACTCAGAGGAGAGCAGTTGGAAATCGGGACCAGCGTCACAGCCAGAGAGCAGGGAAGAGGAGGAGCGCCAGAGATCAAGCGCTGGCAGCTCGCAACAGGGGGGAGGGCACGAGTCAGGAGTGGCCACACCTCCATCGGGAAGCGAAGAAACGGTCAGACGGAAAGTGGAAGGTTGGGCGCGCGCGCCAAGTTCAAATGCACAGGAAAGTGACGCAGTAGGCAGCCAGGAAAGGGAGCCAGGTCCTAAAGCCCGGCGCAAGGAGACAGGGAGTTCCGGGGGGTCGGCGTCAGAAGAATCCCGGAAGGAAGAGACCCCGGGGGGCAGAGGGACCCAGAGGAGAGCAGTCAGGCGGAAAAGGTGGAGCAGGGCTAGGATATTAAGTTGGTGCACAAGGGGCGGAGACTCAGACGGAGCTTCGCCGATCTAGCCATTAGACGTAGAGTTGCACGCAGCAGCTTGGGAATGGAAACTGTAACTCAATGAAGACTTTTACTTAATGACCGCTGGCTAGCGTGATCCTCTGTGAGCTAGGATCTTGAAGCAGCTGTGACAGTTAGGGTTAGGGTTAGGGTTAGGGTTAGGGTTAGTGTTGGGGTTGGGGTTGGGGTTGGGGTTAGGGTTAGGGTTTGGGTTTGGGTTTGGGTTTGGGTTTGGGTTTGGGGTAGGGTTAGGGTTAGGGTTAGGGTTAGGGTTAGGGTTAGCGTTATGGTTACGATTGGGGTTAGTGTTAGGGTTAGGGTTACGGTTAGTGTTACGGTTAGGGTTAGGGTTAGCATTTCGGTTAGGCTTAGGGTTACGGTTAGTGTTACGGTTAGGGTTAGGTTTAGGGTTAGGGTTCGGATTGGGGTTAGGATTAGGGTTAGGGTTAGGATGGGGGTTAGGGTTATCGTTGGCCTTTCGGTTAGGGTTAGGGTTAGGGATGGGGTTGGGGTTAGGGTTAGGGTTAGCGTTTCGGTTAGGTTTAGGGTTACGGTTAGGGTTAGGGTTGGTGTTAGGGTTAGGGTTAGAGTTAGGGTTAGGGTTAGGGTTAGCGTTAGGGTTAGGGTTAGGGTTTCGGTTAGGCTTAGGGTTACGGTTAGTGTTACGGTTAGGGTTAGGGTTAGGGATTAGGATTAGGATTAGGCTTAGGGTTAGGGTCAGAGTTAGGGTTAGGGTTAGGGTTAGGGTTAGGGTTTCGGTTAGGCTTAGGGTTACGGTTACTGTTACGGTTAGGGTTAGGGTTAGGATTGGGGTTAGGGTTAGTGTTAGCATTGGGGTTAGGGTTAGGGTTAGGGTTATGGTTATGGTTAGGGTTAGGGTTACGGTTACGGTTAGGATTGGGTTAGGGTTAGGGTTAGGATTGGGTAAGGGTTCGCGTTTCGTATAGGGTTAGGGTTATGGTTAGGGTTAGGGTTAGCATTTCGGTTAGGGTTAGGGTTAGGTTTAGGGTTAGGGTTACGGTTATTTTTGGGTTTAGGGTTAGGGTTAGGGTTAGGGTTAGGGTTAGGGTTAGGGTTGGTGTTGGGGTTAGGGTTAGGGTTAGGGTTAGGATTTGGTGTTAGGGTTAGGGTTAGGGTTACGGTAAGTGTTACGGTTAGGGTTAGGGTTGGGGTTACGGTTAGGGTTAGGGTTAAGGTTGGGTTTTCGGTTAGGGTTATTGTTAAGGTTAGGGTTAATGTTAGCGTTTCGGTTGGGGTTAGGGTTAGGGTTAGGGTTAGGATTGGGGTTAGGGTTAGGGTTTGGGTTTGGGTTAGGGTTAGGTTTAGGGTTAGGGTGAGGGTTAGGGTTAGAGTTAGGGTTAGGGTTTCGGTTAGGCTTAGGGTTACGGTTAGTGTTACGGTTAGGGTTATGGTTGGGGTTACGGTTATGGTTATTGTTAGGATTAGGGTTAGGGTTAGGGTTAGGGTTGTTGTTGGGGTTACGGTTACGGTTACGGTTAGGGTTAGGGTTAGGGTTAGGGTTAGGATTGGGTTAGGGTTAGGGATAAGGTTAAGGTTAGGGTTAGGGTTAGGGTTAGGGATAGGGTTAGGGTTACTTTTACGGTTAGGATTGGGTTAGGGTTAGGGTTGGGTTAGGGTTCGCGTTTCGGATAGGGTTAGGGTTATGCTTAGGGTTAGGGTTAGCATTTCGGTTAGGGTTAGGGTTAGGGTTAGGTTTAGGGTTAGGGTTAGGGTTATTTTTAGGTTTAGGGTTAGGGTTAGGGTTAGGGTTAGAATTTGGTGTTAGGGTTAGGGTTAGTGTTACGGTTAGTGTTACGGTTAGGGTTAGGGTTAGGGTTAGGGTTAGCGTTTCCGTTAGGCTTAGGGTTAGTGTCAGTGTTACGGTTAGGGTTTAGGGTTAGGGTTCGGGTCAGGGTTAGGGTTAGGGTTAGGGTTAGGGTTAGGATTGGGTTAGGGATAGGGTTAGGGTTAAAGTTGGGTTAGGGTGGGCTTTTCGGTTAGTGTTATGGTTAGGGTTAGGGTTGGGGTTGGGGTTAGGGTTAGGGTTAGGGTTAGGGTTAGGATTGGGGTTAGGGTTCGGGTTCGGGTTAGGATTGGGGTTAGGGTTACGGTTTGGGTTTCGGTTAGGATTAGGGTTAGGATTGGGGTTATGGTTAGGGTTACGGTTACGGTTGGGGTTGGGGTTACGGTTAGGGTTAGGGTTAGCGTTTCGGTTAGGCTTAGGGTTACGGTTAGTGTTACGGTTAGGGTTAGGGTTAAGGTTAGTCTTACGGTTAGGGTTAGGGTTACCGTTAGGGTTAGCGTTTCGGTTAGGGTTAGCGTTTCGGTTAGGGTTAGGGTTAGGGTTAGGGTTAGGGTTACTGTTACGGTTAGGGTTAGGGTTAGGGTTAGGGTTCAGATTGGGTTAGGGTTAGGATTTGGGTTAGGGTTAGGGTTTGGGTTAGGGTTAGGATTGGGGTTAGCGTTACCGTTTCGGATAGGCTTAGGGTTAGGGTAAGGGTTTGGGGTTAGGGTTGGGGTTAGGGTTAGCGTTTCGGTTAGTGTTAGGGTTAGGGTTGGGGTTAGGGTTAGGGTTAGGATTGGGTTAGGGTTAGGGTTGGGGTTGGGGTTAGGGTTAGGGTTAGGGTTAGGGTTAGGATTGGGGTTCGGGTTCGGGTTCGGGTTTGGGTTAGGATTGGGGTTCGGGTTACGGTTTGGGTTTCGGTTAGGATTACGGTTAGGATTGGGGTTATGGTTAGGGTTACGGTTACGGTTGGGGTTGGGGTTACGGTTAGGGTTAGGGTTAGCGTTTCGGTTAGGCTTAGGGTTACGGTTAGGGTTACGGTTAGGGTTAGGGTTAAGGTTAGTCTTACGGTTAGGGTTAGGGTTACCGTAAGGGTTAGCGTTTCGGTTAGGGTTAGCGTTTCGGTTAGGGTTAGGGTTAGGGTTAGGGTTAGGGTTAGGGTTAGGGTTACTGTTACGGTTAGGGTTAGGGTTAGGGTTAGGGTTAGGGTTCAGATTGGGTTAGGGTTAGGATTTGGGTTAGGGTTAGGGTTTGGGTTAGGGTTAGGATTGGGGTTAGCGTTACCGTTTCGGTTAGGCTTAGGGTTAGGGTAAGGGTTTGGGGTTAGGGTTGGGGTTAGGGTTAGCGTTTCGGTTAGTGTTAGGGTTAGGGTTGGGGTTAGGGTTAGGGTTAGGATTGGGTTAGGGATAGGGTTAGGGTTAGGGTTAGGGTTGGGTTGGGGTTCGCGTTTCGGTTAGTGTTATCGTTAGTGTTGGGGTTGGCGTTAGGGTTAGGGTTAGGGTTAGGGTAAGGAGGGTGTGGTGAAAGGTGTCCAGGGTCTGTTGACCATGGGTCCAGATGATAAAAATATCGTCAATGTATCGCAGGTTAGGGTAAGGGTTAGGATTGGGGTTAGGGTTAGGGTTAGGGTTACGGTTACGGTTAGGATTGGGTTAGGGTTGGGATTGGGGTTAGGGTTAAGGTTAGGGTTACGGTTAGCGTTACGGTTAGGGTTAGGGTTAGGTTTAGGGTTACGGTTACAGTTACGGTTAGGGTTAGGGTTAGGGTTAGGGTTACGGTTACGGTTAGGATTAGTGTTTCGGTTAGGGTTAGCGTTTCGGTTAGGGTTAGGGTTAGGATTGGGTTAGGGTTAAGGTTAGGGTTATGGTTAGGGTTATGGTTAGGGTTAGGGTTAGGGTTACGGTTAGGATTTGGGTTAGGGTTCGGATTAGGGTTAGGATTGGGGTTAGGGTTCGGGTTATGGTTAGGGTTAGGGTTAGCGTTTCGGTTAGGGTTAGGGTTAGGTTTAGGGTTAGGGTTAGGGTTAGGGTTTCGGTTAGGCTTAGGGTTACGGTTACTGTTACGGTTAGGGTTAGGGTTAGGATTGGGGTTAGGGTTAGGGTTAGCATTGGGGTTAGGGTTAGGGTTAGGGTTACGGTTACGGTTAGGATTGGGTTAGGGTTAGGGTTAGGATTGGGTTAGGGTTAGGGATAAGTTTAAGGTTAGGGTTGGGTTAGGGTTCGCGTTTCGGTTAGGGTTAGGGTTAGGATTGGGGTTAGGGTTAGGGTTAGGGTTAGGATTGGGGTTAGGCTTAGGGATAGGGTTAGGGTTACGGTTACGGTTAGGATTGGGTTAGGGTTAGGGTTAGGGTTGGGTTAGGGTTCGCGTTTCGGATAAGGTTAGGGTTATGGTTAGGGTTAGGGTTAGCATTTCGGTTAGGGTTAGGGTTGGGTTTAGGGTTAGGGTTAGGGTTATTTTTAGGTTTAGGGTTAGGGTTAGGGTTGATGTTGGGGTTAGGGTTAGGGTTAGGATTTGGTGTTAGGGTTAGGGTTAGTGTTACGGTTAGTGTTACGGTTAGGGTTAGTGTTAGTGTTACGGTTAGGGTTTAGGGTTAGGGTTCGGGTCAGGGTTAGGGTTAGGGTTCGGGTTAGGATTGGGTTAGGGATAGGGTTAGGGTTAAAGTTGGGTTAGGGTTGGCTTTTCGGTTAGTGTTATGGTTAGGGTTAGGGTTGGGGTTGGGGTTAGGGTTAGGGTTAGGGTTAGGATTGGGGTTAGGGTTCGGGTTCGGGTTAGGATTGGGGTTAGGGTTACGGTTTGGGTTTCGGTTAGGATTAGGGTTAGGATTGGGATTATGGTTAGGGTTACGGTTACCGTTGGGGTTACGGATAGGGTTAGGGTTAGCGTTTCGGTTAGGCTTAGGGTTACGGTTAGTGTTACAGTTAGGGTTAGGGTTAGGGTTAAGGTTAGGATTACGGTTAGGGTTAGGGTTACGGTTAGGGTTAGCGTTTCGGTTAGGGTTAGCGTTTCGGTTAGGGTTAGGGTTAGGGTTAGGGTTAGGGTTAGGGTTACTGTTACTGTTACTGTTACGGTTAGGGTTAGGGTTAGGGTTAGGATTAGGGTTCGGATTGGGTTAGGGTTAGGATTTGGGTTAGGGTTAGGGTTAGGGTTTGGGTTAGGGTTAGGATTGGGGTTAGCGTTACCGTTTCGGTTAGGCTTAGGGTTAGGGTAAGGGTTAGGGGTTAGGGTTAGGGTTAGCGTTTCGGTTAGTGTTAGGGTTAGGGTTGGGGTTAGGGTTAGGGTTAGGGTTAGGGTTAGGGTTAGGGTTAGGATTGGGTTAGGGATAGGGTTAGAGTTAGGGTAAGGGTTGGGTTGGGGTTCGCGTTTCGGTTAGGGTTAGGGTTAGGTTTAGGGTTAGGGTTAGGGTTAGGGTTAGAATTTGGTGTTAGGGTTAGGGTTAGTGTTGCGGTTAGTGTTACGGTTAGGGTTAGGGTTTGGGTTCGGGTCAGGGTTAGGGTTAGGGTTAGGGTTAGGATTGGGGTTAGGGTTCGGGTTCGGGTTAGGATTGGGGTTAGGGTTACGGTTTGGGTTTCGGTTAGGATTACGGTTAGGATTGAGGTTATGGTTAGGGTTACGGTTGGGGTTGGGGTTACGGTTAGGCTTAGGGTTACGGTTAGTGTTACGGTTAGGGTTAGGGTTAAGGTTAGGATTACGGTTAGGGTTAGGGTTACGGTTAGGGTTAGCGTTTCGGTTAGGGTTAGCGTTTCGGTTAGGGTTAGGGTAAGGGTTAGGGTTACTGTTACGGTTAGGGTTAGGGTTAGGGTTAGGGTTCGGATTGGGTTAGGGTTAGGATTTGGGTTAGGGTTAGGGTTTGGGTTAGGGTTAGGATTGGGGTTAGCGTTACCGTTTCGGTTAGGCTTAGGGTTAGGGTAAGGGTTTGGGGTTAGGGTTGGGGTTAGGGTTAGCGTTTCGGTTAGTGTTAGGGTTAGGGTTGGGGTTAGCGTTAGGGTTAGGATTGGGTTAGGGATAGGATTAGGGTTAGGGTTGGGTTGGGGTTCGCGTTTCGGTTAGTGTTATCGTTAGGGTTGGGGTTGGCGTTAGGGTTAGGGTTAGGGTAAGGAGGGTGTGGTGAAAGGTGTCCAGGGTCTGTTGACCATGGGTCCAGATGATAAAAATATCGTCAATGTATCGCAGGTTAGGGTTAGGATTGGGGTTAGGGTTAGCGTTAGGGTTAGGGTTAGGGTTACGGTTAGGGTTAGGGTTAGGGTTAGGGTTAGGTTTAGGGTTACGGTTACGGTTACGGTTACGGTTACGGTTACGGTTAGGGTTAGGGTTAGGGTTAGGGTTAGGGTTACGGTTACGGTTACGGTTAGGATTAGTGTTTCGGTTAGGGTTAGCGTTTCGGTTAGGGTTAGGGTTAGGATTGGGTTAGGGTTAGGGTTGGGTTAGGGTTCGCGTTTCGGTTAGGGTTAGGGTTAGGATTGGGGTTAGGGTTAGGGTTAGGGGTAGGGTTACGGTTACGGTTACGGTTAGGATTGGGTTAGGGTTAGGGTTAGGGTTGGGTTAGGGTTCGCGTTTCGGATAGGGTTAGGGTTATGGTTAGGGTTAGGGTTAGCATTTCGGTTACGGTTAGGGTTAGGTTTAGGGTTAGGGTTAGGGTTATTTTTAGATTTAGGGTTAGGGTTAGGGTTGATGTTGGGGTTAGGGTTAGGGTTAGGATTTGGTGTTAGGGTTAGGGTTAGTGTTACGGTTAGTGTTACGGTTAGGGTTAGGGTTAGCATTTCCGTTAGGCTTAGGGTTAGTGTTAGTGTTACGGTTAGGGATTAGGGTTAGGGTTCGGGTCAGGGTTCGGGTTAGGGTTAGGGTTAGGATTGGGTTAGGGATAGGGTTAGGGTTAAAGTTGGGTTAGGGTTGGCTTTTCGGTTAGTGTTATGGTTAGGGTTAGGGTTGGGGTTGGGGTTAGGGTTAGGGTTAGGGTTAGGATTGGGGTTAGGGTTCGGGTTCCGGTTAGGATTGGGGTTAGGGTTACGGTTTGGGTTTCGGTTAGGATTAGGGTTAGGATTGGGATTATGGTTAGGGTTACGGTTACCGTTGGGGTTACGGATAGGGTTAGGGTTAGCGTTTCGGTTAGGCTTAGGGTTACGGTTAGTGTTACAGTTAGGGTTAGGGTTAGGGTTAAGGTTAGGATTACGGTTAGGGTTAGGGTTACGGTTAGGGTTAGCGTTTCGGTTAGGGTTAGCGTTTCGGTTAGGGTTAGGGTTAGGGTTAGGGTTAGGGTTAGGGTTACTGTTACTGTTACTGTTACGGTTAGGGTTAGGGTTAGGGTTAGGATTAGGGTTCGGATTGGGTTAGGGTTAGGATTTGGGTTAGGGTTAGGGTTAGGGTTTGGGTTAGGGTTAGGATTGGGGTTAGCGTTACCGTTTCGGTTAGGCTTAGGGTTAGGGTAAGGGTTAGGGGTTAGGGTTAGGGTTAGCGTTTCGGTTAGTGTTAGGGTTAGGGTTGGGGTTAGGGTTAGGGTTAGGGTTAGGGTTAGGGTTAGGGTTAGGATTGGGTTAGGGATAGGGTTAGAGTTAGGGTAAGGGTTGGGTTGGGGTTCGCGTTTCGGTTAGGGTTAGGGTTAGGTTTAGGGTTAGGGTTAGGGTTAGGGTTAGAATTTGGTGTTAGGGTTAGGGTTAGTGTTGCGGTTAGTGTTACGGTTAGGGTTAGGGTTTGGGTTCGGGTCAGGGTTAGGGTTAGGGTTAGGGTTAGGATTGGGGTTAGGGTTCGGGTTCGGGTTAGGATTGGGGTTAGGGTTACGGTTTGGGTTTCGGTTAGGATTACGGTTAGGATTGAGGTTATGGTTAGGGTTACGGTTGGGGTTGGGGTTACGGTTAGGCTTAGGGTTACGGTTAGTGTTACGGTTAGGGTTAGGGTTAAGGTTAGGATTACGGTTAGGGTTAGGGTTACGGTTAGGGTTAGCGTTTCGGTTAGGGTTAGCGTTTCGGTTAGGGTTAGGGTAAGGGTTAGGGTTACTGTTACGGTTAGGGTTAGGGTTAGGGTTAGGGTTCGGATTGGGTTAGGGTTAGGATTTGGGTTAGGGTTAGGGTTTGGGTTAGGGTTAGGATTGGGGTTAGCGTTACCGTTTCGGTTAGGCTTAGGGTTAGGGTAAGGGTTTGGGGTTAGGGTTGGGGTTAGGGTTAGCGTTTCGGTTAGTGTTAGGGTTAGGGTTGGGGTTAGCGTTAGGGTTAGGATTGGGTTAGGGATAGGATTAGGGTTAGGGTTGGGTTGGGGTTCGCGTTTCGGTTAGTGTTATCGTTAGGGTTGGGGTTGGCGTTAGGGTTAGGGTTAGGGTAAGGAGGGTGTGGTGAAAGGTGTCCAGGGTCTGTTGACCATGGGTCCAGATGATAAAAATATCGTCAATGTATCGCAGGTTAGGGTTAGGATTGGGGTTAGGGTTAGCGTTAGGGTTAGGGTTAGGGTTACGGTTAGGGTTAGGGTTAGGGTTAGGGTTAGGTTTAGGGTTACGGTTACGGTTACGGTTACGGTTACGGTTACGGTTAGGGTTAGGGTTAGGGTTAGGGTTAGGGTTACGGTTACGGTTACGGTTAGGATTAGTGTTTCGGTTAGGGTTAGCGTTTCGGTTAGGGTTAGGGTTAGGATTGGGTTAGGGTTAGGGTTGGGTTAGGGTTCGCGTTTCGGTTAGGGTTAGGGTTAGGATTGGGGTTAGGGTTAGGGTTAGGGGTAGGGTTACGGTTACGGTTACGGTTAGGATTGGGTTAGGGTTAGGGTTAGGGTTGGGTTAGGGTTCGCGTTTCGGATAGGGTTAGGGTTATGGTTAGGGTTAGGGTTAGCATTTCGGTTACGGTTAGGGTTAGGTTTAGGGTTAGGGTTAGGGTTATTTTTAGATTTAGGGTTAGGGTTAGGGTTGATGTTGGGGTTAGGGTTAGGGTTAGGATTTGGTGTTAGGGTTAGGGTTAGTGTTACGGTTAGTGTTACGGTTAGGGTTAGGGTTAGCATTTCCGTTAGGCTTAGGGTTAGTGTTAGTGTTACGGTTAGGGATTAGGGTTAGGGTTCGGGTCAGGGTTCGGGTTAGGGTTAGGGTTAGGATTGGGTTAGGGATAGGGTTAGGGTTAAAGTTGGGTTAGGGTTGGCTTTTCGGTTAGTGTTATGGTTAGGGTTAGGGTTGGGGTTGGGGTTAGGGTTAGGGTTAGGGTTAGGATTGGGGTTAGGGTTCGGGTTCCGGTTAGGATTGGGGTTAGGGTTACGGTTTGGGTTTCGGTTAGGATTAGGGTTAGGATTGGGATTATGGTTAGGGTTATGGTTACGGTTGGGGTTACGGTTAGGGTTAGGGTTAGCGTTTCGGTTAGGCTTAGGGTTACGGTTAGTGTTACGGTTAGGGTTAGGGTTAAGGTTAGGATTACGGTTAGGATTAGGGTTATGGTTAGGGTTTGCGTTTCGGTTAGGGTTAGCGTTTCGGTTAGGGTTAGGGTTAGGATTAGGGTTAGGGTTAGGGTTAGGGTTAGGGTTAGGGTTAGGGTTAGGGTTAGGGTTAGGGTTACTGTTACTGTTACGGTTAGGGTTCGGGTTAGGGTTAGGGTTAGGGTTCGGATTGGGTTAGGGTTAGGATTTGGGTTAGGGTTAGGGTTAGGGTTAGGGTTAGGGTTAGGATTGGGGTTAGCGTTACCCTTTCGGTTAGGCTTAGGGTTAGGGTAAGGGTTAGGGGTTAGGGTTAGCGTTTCGGTTGGTGTTAGGGTTAGGGTTGGGGTTAGGGTTAGGGTTAGGGTTAGGGTTAGGGTTAGGGTTAGGATTGGGTTAGGGATAGGGTTAGGGTTAGGGTTAGGGTTAGGGTTAGGGTTGGGTTGGGGTTCGCGTTTCGGTTAGTGTTATGGTTAGGGTTGGGGTTGGCGTTAGGGTTAGGGTTAGGGTTAGGGTAAGGGTTAGGATTGGGGTTAGGGTTAGGGTTAGGGTTAGGGTTAGGGTTACGGTTACGGTTAGGATTGGGTTAGGGTTAGGGTTGGGTTAGGGTTCGCGTTTCGGATTTGGTTAGGGTTATGGTTAGGGTTAGGGCTAGCATTTCGGTTAGGGTTAGGGTTAGGTTTAGGGTTAGGGTTAGGGTTATTTTTAGGTTTAGGGTTAGGTTTAGGGTTAGGGTTAGGATTTGGTGTTAGGGTTAGGGTTAGTGTTACGGTTAGTGTTATGGATAGGGTTAGGGTTAGGGTTAGGGTTAGCGTTTCCGTTAGGCTTAGGGTTAGTGTTAGTGTTACGGTTAGTGTTAGTGTTAGGGTTAGGGTTAGGATTGGGTTAGGGATAGGGTTAGGGTTAGGGTTGGGTTAGGGTTCGCGTTTCGGTTAGTGTTATGGTTAGGGTTAGGCTTGGGTTTGGGGTTAGGGTTAGGGTTAGGGTTAGGATTGGGGTTCGGGTTCGGGTTAGGGTTAGGATTGGGATTAGGGTTACGGTTTTGGTTAGGGTTAGGATTAGGGTTAGGATTGGGGTTATGGTTAGGGTTACGGTTGGGGTTACGGTTAGGGTTAGGGTTAGCGTTTCGGTTAGGCTTAGGGTTACGGTTACTGTTACGGTTAGGGTTAGGGTTAGGGTTAGGGTTAGGATTACGGTTACGGTTAGGGTTCGGGTTCGGGTTCGGGTTACGGTTAGGGTTAGCGTTTCGGTTAGGGTTAGGGTTACTGTTACTGTTACGGTTAGGGTTAGGGTTAGGGTTAGGGTTAGGGTTATGTTTAGGGTTAGGGTTAGGGTTACGGTAAGGGTTTGGGTTAGGGTTACGGTTAGGGTTAGGGTTAGGGTTAGCGTTAGCGTTAGGGTTAGGGTTAGGGTTCGGATTGGGTTAGGGTTAGGATTTGGGTTAGGGTTAGGGTTTGGGTTAGGGTTAGGATTGGGGTTAGCGTTACCGTTTCGGTTAGGCTTAGGGTTATGGTTAGGGTTAGGGGTTAGGGTTAGGGATAGGGTTAGCGTTTCGGTTAGTGTTAGGGTTAGGGTTGGGGTTAGGGTTAGGGTTAGAGTTAGGATTGGGTTAGGGATAGGGTTAGGGTTAGGGTTGGGTTGGGTTGGGGTTCGCGTTTCGGTTAGTGTTATGGGTTGGGGTTGGGGTTGGGGTTGGGGTTAGGGTTAGGGTTAGGGTTAGCATTGGGGTTAGGGTTAGGGTTACGATTGGGGTTAGGGTTAGGGTTTGGGTTTGGGTTAGGGATACGGTTAGGATTAGGGTTAGGATTGGGGTTAGGGTTAAGGTTAGGGTTACGGTTAGCGTTATGGTTAGGGTTAGGTTTAGGGTTAGGGTTAGGGTTACGGTTACGGTTACGGTTAGGGTTAGGGTTAGGGTTACGGTTAGGGTTAGTGTTTCGGTTAGGGTTAGCGTTTCGGTTTGGGTTAGGGTTAGGATTGGGATAGGGTTAAGGTTAGGGTTAGGGTTAGGGTTAGGATTTGGGTTAGGGTTCGGATTAGGGTTATGGTTATGGTTATGGTTAGGGTTAGGGTTAGCGTTTCGGTTAGGGTTAGGGTTAGGTTTAGGGTTAGGGTTAGGGTTAGGGTTAGTGTTGGGGTTGGGGTTGGGGTTAGGGTTAGGGTTTGGGTTAGGGTTAGGGTTAGGGTTAGGGTTAGGGTTAGTGTTAGTGTTAGGGTTAGGGTTACGGTTAGTGTTACGGTTAGGGTTAGGGGTAGGGGTAGGGTTAGCATTTCGGTTAGGCTTAGGGTTACGGTTAGTGTTACGGTTAGGGTTAGGGTTAGGGTTCGGATTGGGGTTAGGATTAGGGTTAGGGTTAGGATGGGGGTTAGGGTTAGCGTTGGCCTTTCGGTTAGGGTTAGGGTTAGGGATGGGGTTGGGGTTAGGGTTAGGGTTATGGTTAGGGTTAGGGTTTCGGTTAGGCTTAGGGTTACGGTTAGTGTTACGGTTAGGGTTAGGGTTAGGGATTAGGATTAGGGTTAGGGTTAGCTTTAGGGTTAGGGTTAGGGTTAGGGTTAGGGATAGGGTTTCGGTTAGGCTAGGGTTACGGTTACTGTTACGGTTAGGGTTAGGGTTTGGATTGGGGTTAGTGTTAGGGTTAGGATTGGGGTTAGGGTTAGGGTTAGGGTTAGCGTTAGGGTTAGGGTTAGGGTTAGGGTTAGGGTTAGGGTTCGGGTTACGGTTACGGTTAGGATTGGGTTAGGGTTAGGGTTAGTGTTAGGGTTCGCGTTTCGGATAGGGTTAGGGTTCGCGTTTCGGATAGGGTTAGGGTTAGGGTTAGCATTTCGGTTAGGGTTAGGGTAAGGTTTAGGGTTAGGGTTATTTTTAGGTTTAGGGTTAGGGTTAGGGTTAGTGTTGGTGTTGGTGTTGGTGTTGGGGTTAGGGTTAGGGTTAGGGTTAGGATTTGGTGTTAGGGTTAGGGTTAGTGTTACGGTAAGTGTTACGGTTAGGGTTAGGGTTAGGGTTAGGGTTAGGGTTAGGGTTAGGGTTTCCGTTAGGCTTAGGGTTAGTGTTAGTGTTACGTTAGGGTTAGGGTTACGGTTAGGGTTATTGTTAGGGTTAGGGTTAGCGTTTTGGTTAGTGTTAAGGTTAGGGTTGGGGTTAGGGTTAGGGTTACGGTTAGGGTTAGGGTTAGGGTTAGGGTTAGGGTTAGGGTTAGGGTTAGGATTGGGTTAGGGATAGGGTTAGGGTTAGGGTTAGGGTTGGGTTAGGGTTCGGGTTTCGGTTAGTGTTATGGTTAGGGTTGGGGTTGGGGTAAGGGTTAGGTTTAGGGTTATGGTTAGGTTTGGGGTTAGGGTTAGGGTTAGGGTTAGGATTGGGGTTAGGGTTAGGGTTTGGGTTAGTGTTAGGATTAGGGTTAGGATTGGGGTTAGGGTTAGGGTTAGGGTTAGGGTTACGGTTGGGGTTACGGTTAGGGTTAGGGTTAGCGTTAGCGTTTCGGTTAGGCTTAGGGTTACGGTTAGTGTTACGGTTTGGGTTTGGGTTAGGGTTAGGGTTAGGGTTAGGGTTAGGGTTAGGGTTAGGGTTAGCATTACGGTTAGGGTTACGTTTACGGTTACGGTTACGGTTACTGTTAGGGTTAGGGTTAGGGTTAAGGTTACGGTTATGGTTAGGGTTAGGGTTAGCGTTTCTGTTAGGGTTATTGTTAGGGTTAGGGTTAGCATTTCGGTTAGGCTTAGGGTTAGTGTTAGGGGTAAGGGTTAGGGTTAGGGTTAGCGTTAGCGTTAGGGTTAGGATGGGTTAGGGATAGGGATAGGGTTAGGGTTGCGTAAGGTTTCGCGTTTCGGTTAGTGTTATGGTTAAGGTTAGGGTTGGGGTTAGGGATACGGTTAGGATTAGGGTTAGGATTGGGGTTAGGGTTAGGGTTACGGTTAGGGTTAGGGTTAGCGTTAGGGTTAGGGTTACGGTTACGGTCAGGGTTAGCGTTTCGGTTAGGGTTGGCGTTAAGGTTAGGGTTAGGGTTAGGGTTAAGGTTACGGTTAGTGTTACGGTTAGGGTTAGTGTTAGGATTGGGGTTTGGGTTAGGGTTAGGGTTAGGATTGGGGTTAGGGTTAGGGTTCGGATTAGGGTTAGGATTGGGGTTAGGTTTAGGGTTACGGTTAGGGTTGGGGTTAGGGTTAGGGTTAGGGTAAGGGTTAGGGTTAAGGTTAAGGTTAAGGTTAGGATTGGGGTTAGGGTTAGGGTTAGGGTTAGGGTTAGGGTTAGGGTTACGGTTACGGTTACGGTTAATGTTAGGGTTAGGGTTAGGGTTAGGGTTAGGGTTACGGTTAGGGTTAGGGTTAGGGTTAGGGTTAGAGTTAGGGTTAGAGTTAGGGTTAGGGTTAGGGATAGGGATAGGGTTAGGGTTTCGGTTAGGCTTAGGGTTACGGTTTGTGTTACGGTTAGGGTTAGGGTTAGGGTTGGGGTTGGGGTTGGGGTTACGGTTAGGGTTATTGTTAGGGTTAGGTTTAGGGTTAGGGTTAGGTTTAGCGTTTCGGTTAGGGTTGGGGTTGGGGTTGGGGTTAGGGTTAGGGTTAGGGTTAGCGTTTCGGTTACGGTTAGGTTTAGGGTTACGGTTAGGGTTAGGGGTAGGGTTACGGTTAGTGTTACGGTTAGTGTTAAGGTTAGGGTTAGGGTTACGGTTACAGTTACGGTTAGATTTAGGGTTAGGGTTAGGATTGGGTTAGGGTTAGGGTTAGGGTTAGGGTTAGGGTTAGGGTTACGGTTAGTGTTACGGCTAGGGTTAGGGTTAGGGTTAGAGTTAGGGTTAGGGTTAGGGTTAGGGTTAGGGTTAGGGTTGGGGTTACGGTTAGGGTTATGGTTAGGGTTAGGGTTATTGTTTCGGTTAGGGTTAGGGTTAGGGTTGGGGTAAGGGTTAGGGTTAGGTTTAGGGCTAGGATTGGGGTTAGGGTTAAGGTTAGGATTGGGGTTAGGGTTAGGGTTAGGGTTAGGGTTAGGGTTTGGGTTAGGGTCAGTGTTAGGGTTACGGGTTAGGGTTAGGGTTAGGGTTAGAGTTAGGGATAGGGTTTCGGTTTCGGTTAGGCTTAGGGTTACGGTTAGGGTTAGGGTTAGGGTTAGGGTTGGGGTTACGGTTAGGGTTAGGGTTAGGATTGGGGTTAGGTTTAGGGTTAGGGTTACCATTAGGGTTAGGGTTAGTGTTAGGGTTAGTGTTAGGGTTAGGGTTAGAGTTAGGGTTACCATTAGGGTTAGGGTTAGGGTTAGGGTTATGGTTAGGGTTACGGTTACGGTTACGGTTAGGGTTAGGATTGGGTTAGGGTTAGGGTTAGGGTTAGGGTTGGGTTAGGGTTCGCGTTTCGGATAGGGTTAGGGTTGGGGTTAGGGTTAGGGTTACGGTTAGTGTTACGGTTAGGCTTAGGGTTAGGGTTAGTGTTACGGTTAGGGATAGGGTTAGGGTTAGGGTTAGGGTTAGAGTTAGGGTTAGAGTTAGGGTTAGGGTTAGGGTTTCGGTTAGGCTTAGGGTTACGGTTAGTGTTACGGTTAGGGTTAGGGTTGGGCTTACGGTTAGGGTTATTGTTAGGGTTAGGGTTAGGGTTAGGGTTAGGGTTTCGGTTAGGATTAGGGTTAGGGTTGGGGTTAGGGTTAGGGTTAGGGTTAGGGTTAGGGTTAGGGTTAGGGTTAGGGTTAGGGTTAGGGTTAAGGTTAGGATTGGGGTTAGGGTTAGGGTTAGGGTTACGGTTAGGGTTACAATTAGAGTTAGGGATAGGGTTAGGGTTAGGGTTAGGGTTTTGGTTAGGCTTAGGGTTACGGTTAGTGTTACGGTTAGGGTGAGGGTTGAGGTTACGGTTAGGGTTATTGTTAGTGTTAGGGTTAGCGTTTCGGTTAGGGTTAGGGTTGCGGTTGGGGTTACGGTTACGGTTACGGTTAGGGTTAGGATTGGGGTTAGGGTTACCATAAGGGTTAGTGTTAGGGTTATGGTTAGGGTTAGGTTTAGGGTTACGGTTACGGTTACGGTTACGGTTAGGGTTACGGTTAGGGTTAGGGTTAGGGTTAGGATTGGGTTAGGGATAGGGTTAGGGTTGGGTTAGGGTTCGCGTTTCGGATAGGGTTAGGGTTAGGTTTAGGGTTAGGTTTAGGGTTAGGGTTAGTGTTACTGTTGGGGTTGGGGTTAGGGTTAGGGTTAGGATTGGGGTTAGGGTTAGGGTTACAGTTAGTGTTACGGTTAGGGTTAGCGTTTCGGTTGGGCTTAGGGTCAGGGTTAGTGTTACGGTTATGGTTAGGGTTAGGGTTACGGTTAGTGTTAGGGTTGGGGTTAGGGTTAGGGTTACGGTTAGGGATAGGTTAGGGTTAGGGTTAGGGTTAGGATTCGCCTTTCGGTTAATGTTATGGTTAGTGTTGGGGTTGGGTTTAGGGTTAGGGTTAGGGTTTCGGTTAGGGTTAGGGTTAGGATTAGGGTTAGGGTTAGGGTTTGGTTAGGGTTACCGTTTCGTTTTGGGTAAGGGTTAGGGTTACACTTAGGGTTAAGGTTATGGTTAGTGTTGCGGTAACGGTTAGGGTTAGGGTTGGGATTGGGTTAGGGTTAGGGTTGGGATTGGGTTAGGTTTAGGGTTACGGTTACGGTTACGGTTACGGTTATGGTTAGGGTTAGGATTGGGGTTAGTGTGTTTTAGGGTTATGATTAGGCTTAGGGTTACGGTTAGTGTTACGGTTAGGGTTAGGGTTAGGGTAAGGGTTAGGGTTTCGGTTAGGCGTAGGGTTACGGTTAGTGTTACGGTTACAGTTAGGCTTAGGGTTAGGGTTAGAGTTAGGGTTAGGGGTAGGGTTAGGGTTCCGGTTAGGCTTTGGCTTACGGTTAGTGTTACGGTTAGGGTTAGGGTTAGGGTTGGGGTTACGGTTAGGGTTATTGTTAGGGTTTGGGTTAGGGTTAGCGTTTCGGTTAGGGTTAGGGTTAGGGTTAGGGTTAGGCTTAGGGTTGGGGTTACGGTTACGGTTAGGGTTAGGGTTAGGGTTAGGGTTAGGGTTACAGTTAGTGTTACGGTTAGGGTTAAGGTTAGGGTTAGGGTTACGGTTAGGGTTAGGGTTACGGTTAGGATTGGGTTAGGGTTAGGGTAAGGGTTTGGGTTTGGGTTTGGGTTATTGTTAGGGTTAGGGTTGGGGTTAGGGTTGGGGTTAGGGTTAGGGTTAGGGTTTTGGTTAGGCTTAGCTTTACGGTTAGTGTTACGGTTAGGGTTAGGGTTGAGGTTACGGTTAGGGTTATTGTTAGGGTTAGGGTTAGCGTTGGGGTTAGGGTTAGAGTTAGGGTTAGGGTTAGGGTTAGGATTGGGGTTAGGGTTAGGGTTAGGATTGGGGTTAGGGTTAGGGTTTGGGTTAGGGTTAGGGTTAGGGTTACGGTTAGTGTTACGGTTAGTGTTAGGGTTAGGGTTAGAGTTAGGGTTAGGGTTAGGGTTTCGGTTAGGCTTAGGGTTACGATTAGTGTTACGGTTAGGGTTAGGGTTAGGGTTGGGTTTACGGTTAGGGTTATTGTTAAGGTTAGGGTTAGCATTTCGGTTAGGGTTGGGGTTAGGGTTAGGGTTAGGATTGGGGTTAGGGTTAGGATTGGGGTTAGGGTTAGGGTTAGCGTTTGAGTTGGGGTTAGGGTTAGGGTTAGGGTTAGGGTTAGGGTTAGGGTTAGGGTTAGAATTAGGGTTAGGGTTAGGGTTTCGGTTAGGCTTAGGGTTACGGTTAGTGTTACGGTTAGGGTTAGGGTTGGGGTTACGGTCAGAGTTAGGGTTATTGTTAGGGTTA
>NC_138129.1:102793058-102805558 GCF_964188305.1 Podarcis bocagei
TTACGGTTAGTGTTACGGTTAGGATTAGCGTTAGGGTTAGAGTTAGGGTTAGGGTTTGGGTTTCGGTTAGTCTTAGGGTTACGGTTAGTGTTACGGTTAGGGTTAGGGTTAGGGTTCGGTTTACGGTTAGGGTTATTGTTAAGGTTAGGGTTAGCATTTCGGTTAGGGTTGGGGTTAGGGTTAGGGTTAGGGTTAGGATTGGGGTTAGGGTTAGGATTGGGGTTAGGGTTAGGGTTAGGGTTAGGGTTTGGGTTAGGGTTAGGGTTAGGGTTAGGGTTAGGGTTAGGGTTAGGGTTAGGGTTAGGGTTAGAATTAGGGTTAGGGTTAGGGTTTCGGTTAGGCTTAGGGTTACGGTTAGTGTTACGGTTAGGGTTAGGGTTAGGGTTAGGGTTAGTGTTGGGGTTGGGGTTAGGGTTAGGGTTTGGGGTAGGGTTAGGGTTAGGGTTAGGATTGGGGTTAGTGTTATGGTTAGTGTTACGGTTAGGGTTAGGGTTAGGGTTAGCATTTCAGTTAGGCTTAGGGTTACAGTTAGTGTTACGGTTAGGGTTAGGGTTAGGGTTAGGGTTAGGGTTCGGATTGGGGTTCGGATTGGGGTTAGGATTAGGGTTAGGGTTAGGATGGGGGTTAGGGTTAGCGTTGGCCTTTCGGTTAGGGTTAGGGATGGGGTTGGGGTTAGGGTTAGGGTTAGCGTTTCGGTTAGGCTTAGGGTTACGGTTAGGGATAGGGTTCGTGTTAGGGTTAGGGTTAGAGTTAGGGTTAGGGTTAGGGTTAGGGTTAGGGTTTCGGTTCGGCTTAGGGTTACGGTTAGTGTTACGGTTAGGGTTAGGGTTAGCATTGGGGTTAGGGTTAGGGTTAGGGTTAGGGTTAGGGTTAGGGTTAGGGTTAGGGTTAGGGTTAGTGATAGGGTTAGGGTTAGGGTTAGGGTTAGGGTTAGGGATAAGGTTAGGGTTTCGGTTAGGCTTAGGGTTACGGTTACTGTTACGGTTAGGGTTAGGGTTAGGATTGGGGTTAGGGTTAGGGTTAGCATTGGGGTTAGGGTTAGGGTTAGGGTTACGGTTACGGTTAGGATTGGGTTAGGGTTTGGGTTAGGGTTAGGGTTAGGGTTAGGATTGGGTTAGGGTTCGCGTTTCGGATAGGGTTAGGGTCATGGTTAGGGTTAGGGTTAGGGTTAGGGTTAGGGTTAGGGTTAGGGTTAGGGTTAGGGTTAGGGTTAGGGTTAGGGTTTGGGTTACTGTTGGGTTGGGGTTGGGGTTAGGGTTAGGGTTTGGGTTTGGGGTAGGGTTAGGGTTAGCGTTAGGGTTAGGATTGGGGTTAGTGTTATGGTTAGGGTTACGGTTAGTGTTAGGGTTAGCATTTCGGTTTGGCTTAGGGTTACGGTTAGTATTACGGTTAGGGTTAGGGTTAGGGTTAGGGTTAGGGTTCGGATTGGGGTTAGGATTAGGGTTAGGGTTAGGATGGGGGTTAGGGTTAGCGTTGGCCTTTCGGTTAGGGTTTGGGTTAGGGATGGGGTTGGGGTTAGGGTTAGGGTTAGCGTTTCGGTTAGGCTTTGGGTTACGGTTAGGGTTAGGGTTGGTGTTAGGGTTAGGGTTAGAGTTAGGGTTAGGGTTAGGGTTAGGGTTTCGGTTCGGCTTAGGGTTACGGTTAGTGTTACGGTTAGGGTTAGGGTTAGGATTGGGGTTAGGGTTAGGGTTAGGGTTAGGGTTAGGATTGGGTTAGGGTTCGCGTTTCGGATAGGGTTAGGGTTATGGTTATGGTTAGGGTTAGGGTTAGGGTTAGGGTTAGGGTTAGGGTTAGGGTTAGGGTTAGTGTTGGGTTGGGGTTGGGGTTAGGGTTAGGGTTTGGGTTTGGGGTAGGGTTAGGGTTAGCGTTAGGGTTAGGATTGGGGTTAGTGTTATGGTTAGGGTTACGGTTAGTGTTAGGGTTAGCATTTCGGTTAGGCTTAGGGTTACGGTTAGTATTACGGTTAGGGTTAGGGTTAGGGTTAGGGTTCGGATTGGGGTTAGGATTAGGGTTAGGGTTAGGATGGGGGTTAGGGTTAGCGTTGGCCTTTCGGTTAGGGTTAGGGTTAGGGATGGGGTTGGGGTTAGGGTTAGGGTTAGCGTTTCGGTTAGGCTTTGGGTTACGGTTAGGGTTAGGGTTGGTGTTAGGGTTAGGGTTAGAGTTAGGGTTAGGGTTAGGGTTAGGGATAGGGATAGGGTTAGGGTTTCGGTTAGGCTTAGGGTTACGGTTACTGTTAGGGTTAGGGTTAGGGTTAGGGTTAGGGTTAGGGTTAGGATTGGGGTTAGGGTTAGGGTTAGGGTTAGCATTGGGGTTAGGGTTAGGGTTAGGGTTACGGTTACGGTTACGGTTAGGATTGGGTTAGGGTTAGGGTTAGGATTGGGTTAGGGTTCGCGTTTAGGGTTAGGGTTACGGTTAGTATTACGTTTAGGGTTAGGGTTAGGGTTAGTGTTAGGGTTCGGATTGGGGTTCGGATTGGGGTTAGGATTAGGGTTAGGGTTAGGATGGGGGTTAGGGTTAGCGTTGGCCTTTCGGTTAGGGTTAGGGTTAGGGATGGGGTTGGGGTTAGGGTTAGGGTTAGCGTTTCGGTTAGGCTTAGGGTTACGGTTAGGGATAGGGTTGGTGTTAGGGTTAGGGTTAGAGTTAGGGTTAGGGTTAGGGTTAGGGTTTCGGTTCGGCTTAGGGTTACGGTTAGTGTTACGGTTAGGGTTAGGGTTAGGATTGGGGTTAGGGTTAGGGTTAGGGTTAGGGTTAGCATTGGGGTTAGGGTTAGGGTTAGGGTTACGGTTACGGTTAGGATTGGGTTAGGGTTAGGGTTAGGGTAAGGGTTAGGGTTAGGGTTAGGGTTAGGGTTAGGGTTAGGGTTAGGGTTACGGTTAGGGTTAGGGTTAGGGTTAGGGTTAGGGTTAGGATTGGGTTAGGGTTCGCGTTTCGGATAGGGTTAGGGTTATGGTTAGGGTTAGGGTTAGGGTTAGGGTTAGTGTTGGGTTGGGGTTGGGGTTAGGGTTAGGGTTTGGGTTTGGGGTAGGGTTAGGGTTAGCGTTAGGGTTAGGATTGGGGTTAGTGTTATGGTTAGGGTTACGGTTAGTGTTAGGGTTAGCATTTCGGTTAGGCTTAGGGTTACGGTTAGTATTACGGTTAGGGTTAGGGTTAGGGTTAGGGTTAGGGTTCGGATTGGGGTTAGGATTAGGGTTAGGGTTAGGATGGGGGTTAGGGTTAGCGTTGGCCTTTCGGTTAGGGTTAGGGTTAGGGATGGGGTTGGGGTTAGGGTTAGGGTTAGGGTTAGCGTTCCGGTTAGGCTTTGGGTTACGGTTAGGGTTAGGGTTGGTGTTAGGGTTAGGGTTAGAGTTAGGGTTAGGGTTAGGGTTAGGGTTAGGGATAGGGATAGGGATAGGGTTAGGGTTAGGGTTTCGGTTAGGCTTAGGGTTACGGTTACTGTTACGGTTAGGGTTAGGGTTAGGGTTAGGATTGGGGTTAGGGTTAGGGTTAGGGTTAGCATTGGGGTTAGGGTTAGGGTTAGGGTTACGGTTACGGTTACGGTTAGGATTGGGTTAGGGTTAGGGTTAGGATTGGGTTAGGGTTCGCGTTTCGGATAGGGTTATGGTTAGGGTTAGGGTTAGCATTTCGGTTAGGGCTAGGATTAGGTTTAGGGTTAGGGTTAGGGTTATTTTTAGGTTTAGGGTTAGGGTTAGGGTTAGTGTTGGTGTTGGGGTTAGGGTTAGGGTTAGGGTTAGGATTGGGTTAGGGTTAGGGTTAGGGTTAGGATTGGGTTAGGGTTCGCATTTCGGTTAGGGTTAGGGTTAGGGTTAGGGTTAGGGTTAGGGTTAGGGTTAGCGTTGGGGTTAGGGTTAGAGTTAGGGTTAGGGTTAGGGTTAGGATTGGGGTTACGGTTAGGGTTAGGGTTAGGATTGGGGTTAGGGTTAGGGTTTGGGTTAGGGTTAGGGTTAGGGTTAGGGTTACGGTTAGTGTTACGGTTAGGATTAGCGTTAGGGTTAGAGTTAGGGTTAGGGTTAGGGTTTCGGTTAGTCTTAGGGTTACGGTTAGTGTTACGGTTAGGGTTAGGGTTAGGGTTCGGTTTACGGTTAGGGTTATTGTTAAGGTTAGGGTTAGCATTTCGGTTAGGGTTGGGGTTAGGGTTAGGGTTAGGGTTAGGATTGGGGTTAGGGTTAGGATTGGGGTTAGGGTTAGGGTTAGGGTTAGGGTTTGGGTTAGGGTTAGGGTTAGGGTTAGGGTTAGGGTTAGGGTTAGGGTTAGAATTAGGGTTAGGGTTAGGGTTTCGGTTAGGCTTAGGGTTACGGTTAGTGTTACGGTTAGGGTTAGGGTTAGGGTTAGGGTTAGTGTTGGGGTTGGGGTTAGGGTTAGGGTTTGGGGTAGGGTTAGGGTTAGGGTTAGGATTGGGGTTAGTGTTATGGTTAGTGTTACGGTTAGGGTTAGGGTTAGGGTTAGCATTTCAGTTAGGCTTAGGGTTACAGTTAGTGTTACGGTTAGGGTTAGGGTTAGGGTTAGGGTTAGGGTTCGGATTGGGGTTCGGATTGGGGTTAGGATTAGGGTTAGGGTTAGGATGGGGGTTAGGGTTAGCGTTGGCCTTTCGGTTAGGGTTAGGGATGGGGTTGGGGTTAGGGTTAGGGTTAGCGTTTCGGTTAGGCTTAGGGTTACGGTTAGGGATAGGGTTCGTGTTAGGGTTAGGGTTAGAGTTAGGGTTAGGGTTAGGGTTAGGGTTAGGGTTTCGGTTCGGCTTAGGGTTACGGTTAGTGTTACGGTTAGGGTTAGGGTTAGCATTGGGGTTAGGGTTAGGGTTAGGGTTAGGGTTAGGGTTAGGGTTAGGGTTAGCGATAGGGTTAGGGTTAGGGTTAGGGTTAGGGTTAGGGATAAGGTTAGGGTTTCGGTTAGGCTTAGGGTTACGGTTACTGTTACGGTTAGGGTTAGGGTTAGGATTGGGGTTAGGGTTAGGGTTAGCATTGGGGTTAGGGTTAGGGTTAGGGTTACGGTTACGGTTAGGATTGGGTTAGGGTT
The DNA here is from genome assembly GCF_964188305.1 of Podarcis bocagei. Taxonomy (NCBI): domain Eukaryota; kingdom Metazoa; phylum Chordata; class Lepidosauria; order Squamata; family Lacertidae; genus Podarcis; species Podarcis bocagei. The sequence goes on from NC_138129.1 coordinate 102,798,069, forward strand.
AGGGTTAGGGTTAGGGTTAGGATTGGGTTAGGGTTCGCGTTTCGGATAGGGTTAGGGTCATGGTTAGGGTTAGGGTTAGGGTTAGGGTTAGGGTTAGGGTTAGGGTTAGGGTTAGTGTTGGGTTGGGGTTGGGGTTAGGGTTAGGGTTTGGGTTTGGGGTAGGGTTAGGGTTAGCGTTAGGGTTAGGATTGGGGTTAGTGTTATGGTTAGGGTTACGGTTAGTGTTAGGGTTAGCATTTCGGTTAGGCTTAGGGTTACGGTTAGTATTACGGTTAGGGTTAGGGTTAGGGTTAGGGTTAGGGTTCGGATTGGGGTTAGGATTAGGGTTAGGGTTAGGATGGGGGTTAGGGTTAGCGTTGGCCTTTCGGTTAGGGTTAGGGTTAGGGATGGGGTTGGGGTTAGGGTTAGGGTTAGCGTTTCGGTTAGGCTTTGGGTTACGGTTAGGGTTAGGGTTGGTGTTAGGGTTAGGGTTAGAGTTAGGGTTAGGGTTAGGGTTAGGGTTTCGGTTCGGCTTAGGGTTACGGTTAGTGTTACGGTTAGGGTTAGGGTTAGGATTGGGGTTAGGGTTAGGGTTAGGGTTAGGGTTAGCATTGGGGTTAGGGTTAGGGTTAGGGTTACGGTTACGGTTAGGATTGGGTTAGGGTTAGGGTTAGGGTAAGGGTTAGGGTTAGGGTTAGGGTTAGGGTTAGGGTTAGGGTTACGGTTAGGGTTAGGGTTAGGGTTAGGGTTCGCGTTTCGGATAGGGTTAGGGTTATGGTTAGGGTTAGGGTTAGGGTTAGGGTTAGGGTTAGTGTTGGGTTGGGGTTGGGGTTAGGGTTAGGGTTTGGGTTTGGGGTAGGGTTAGGGTTAGCGTTAGGGTTAGGATTGGGGTTAGTGTTATGGTTAGGGTTACGGTTAGTGTTAGGGTTAGCATTTCGGTTAGGCTTAGGGTTACGTTTAGTATTACGGTTAGGGTTAGGGTTAGGGTTAGGGTTTAGGTTCGGATTGGGGTTAGGATTAGGGTTAGGGTTAGGATGGGGGTTAGGGTTAGCGTTGGCCTTTCGGTTAGGGTTAGGGTTAGGGATGGGGTTGGGGTTAGGGTTAGGGTTAGCGTTCCGGTTAGGCTTTGGGTTACGGTTAGGGTTAGGGTTGGTGTTAGGGTTAGGGTTAGAGTTAGGGTTAGGGTTAGGGTTAGGGTTAGGGATAGGGATAGGGATAGGGTTAGGGTTAGGGTTTCGGTTAGGCTTAGGGTTACGGTTACTGTTACGGTTAGGGTTAGGGTTAGGGTTAGGATTGGGGTTAGGGTTAGGGTTAGGGTTAGCATTGGGGTTAGGGTTAGGGTTAGGGTTACGGTTACGGTTACGGTTAGGATTGGGTTAGGGTTAGGGTTAGGATTGGGTTAGGGTTCGCGTTTCGGATAGGGTTATGGTTAGGGTTAGGGTTAGCATTTCGGTTAGGGCTAGGATTAGGTTTAGGGTTAGGGTTAGGGTTATTTTTAGGTTTAGGGTTAGGGTTAGGGTTAGTGTTGGTGTTGGGGTTAGGGTTAGGGTTAGGGTTAGGATTGGGTTAGGGTTAGGGTTAGGGTTAGGATTGGGTTAGGGTTCGCATTTCGGTTAGGGTTAGGGTTAGGGTTAGGGTTAGGGTTAGGGTTAGCGTTGGGGTTAGGGTTAGAGTTAGGGTTAGGGTTAGGGTTAGGATTGGGGTTACGGTTAGGGTTAGGGTTAGGATTGGGGTTAGGGTTAGGGTTTGGGTTAGGGTTAGGGTTAGGGTTAGGGTTACGGTTAGTGTTACGGTTAGGATTAGCGTTAGGGTTAGAGTTAGGGTTAGGGTTAGGGTTTCGGTTAGTCTTAGGGTTACGGTTAGTGTTACGGTTAGGGTTAGGGTTAGGGTTCGGTTTACGGTTAGGGTTATTGTTAAGGTTAGGGTTAGCATTTCGGTTAGGGTTGGGGTTAGGGTTAGGGTTAGGGTTAGGATTGGGGTTAGGGTTAGGATTGGGGTTAGGGTTAGGGTTAGGGTTTGGGTTAGGGTTAGGGTTAGGGTTAGGGTTAGGGTTAGGGTTAGAATTAGGGTTAGGGTTAGGGTTTCGGTTAGGCTTAGGGTTACGGTTAGTGTTACGGTTAGGGTTAGGGTTAGGGTTAGGGTTAGTGTTGGGGTTGGGGTTAGGGTTAGGGTTTGGGGTAGGGTTAGGGTTAGGGTTAGGATTGGGGTTAGTGTTATGGTTAGTGTTACGGTTAGGGTTAGGGTTAGGGTTAGCATTTCAGTTAGGCTTAGGGTTACAGTTAGTGTTACGGTTAGGGTTAGGGTTAGGGTTAGGGTTAGGGTTCGGATTGGGGTTCGGATTGGGGTTAGGATTAGGGTTAGGGTTAGGATGGGGGTTAGGGTTAGCGTTGGCCTTTCGGTTAGGGTTAGGGATGGGGTTGGGGTTAGGGTTAGGGTTAGCGTTTCGGTTAGGCTTAGGGTTACGGTTAGGGATAGGGTTCGTGTTAGGGTTAGGGTTAGAGTTAGGGTTAGGGTTAGGGTTAGGGTTAGGGTTTCGGTTCGGCTTAGGGTTACGGTTAGTGTTACGGTTAGGGTTAGGGTTAGCATTGGGGTTAGGGTTAGGGTTAGGGTTAGGGTTAGGGTTAGGGTTAGCGATAGGGTTAGGGTTAGGGTTAGGGTTAGGGTTAGGGATAAGGTTAGGGTTTCGGTTAGGCTTAGGGTTACGGTTACTGTTACGGTTAGGGTTAGGGTTAGGATTGGGGTTAGGGTTAGGGTTAGCATTGGGGTTAGGGTTAGGGTTAGGGTTACGGTTACGGTTAGGATTGGGTTAGGGTTAGGGTTAGGGTTAGGGTTAGGATTGGGTTAGGGTTCGCGTTTCGGATAGGGTTAGGGTTATGGTTAGGGTTAGGGTTAGGTTTAGGGTTAGGATTAGGGTTAGGGTTAGGGTTAGGGTTAGGGTTAGGGTTAGTGTTGGGTTGGGGTTGGGGTTAGGGTTAGGGTTTGGGTTTGTGGTAGGGTTAGGGTTAGGGTTAGCGTTAGGGTTAGGATTGGGGTTAGTGTTATGGTTAGGGTTACGGTTAGTGTTAGGGTTAGCATTTCGGTTAGGCGTAGGGTTACGGTTAGTGTTACGGTTAGGGTTAGGGTTAGGGTTAGGGTTCGGATTGGGGTTAGGATTAGGGTTAGGGTTAGGATGGGGGTTAGGGTTAGCGTTGGCCTTTCGGTTAGGGTTAGGGTTAGGGTTAGGGTTAGGGTTAGGGATAGGGTTAGGGTTAGGGTTAGGGTTAGGGTTAGGGTTAGGGATAAGGTTAGGGTTTCGGTTAGGCTTAGGGTTACGGTTACTGTTACGGTTAGGGTTAGGGTTAGGATTGGGGTTAGGGTTAGGGTTAGGGTTAGGGTTAGGGTTAGGGATAAGGTTAGGGTTTCGGTTAGGCTTAGGGTTAGGGTTACGGTTACTGTTACGGTTAGGGTTAGGGTTAGGGTTAGGATTGGGGTTAGGGTTAGGGTTAGGGTTAGCATTGGGGTTAGGGTTAGGGTTACGGTTACGGTTAGGATTGGGTTAGGGTTAGGGTCAGGGTTAGGGTTAGGGTTAGGATTGGGTTAGGGTTCGCGTTTCGGATAGGGTTAGGGTTATGGTTAGGGTTAGGGTTAGGTTTAGGGTTAGGGTTAGGGTTAGGGTTAGGGTTAGAGTTAGGGTTACCATTAGGGTTAGGGTTAGGGTTAGGGTTATGGTTAGGGTTACGGTTACGGTTACGGTTAGGGTTAGGATTGGGTTAGGGTTAGGGTTAGGGTTGGGTTAGGGTTCGCGTTTCGGATAGGGTTAGGGTTGGGGTTAGGGTTAGGGTTACGGTTAGTGTTATGGTTAGGCTTAGGGTTAGGGTTAGTGTTACGGTTAGGGATAGGGTTAGGGTTAAGGTTAGGATTGGGGTTAGGGTTAGGGTTAGGGTTACGGTTAGGGTTACAGTTAGAGTTAGGGATAGGGTTAGGGTTAGGGTTAGGGTTTTGGTTAGGCTTAGGGTTACGGTTAGTGTTACGGTTAGGGTGAGGGTTGAGGTTACGGTTAGGGTTATTGTTAGTGTTAGGGTTAGCGTTTCGGTTAGGGTTAGGGTTGCGGTTGGGGTTACGGTTACGGTTACGGTTAGGGTTAGGATTGGGGTTAGGGTTACCATAAGGGTTAGTGTTAGGGTTATGGTTAGGGTTAGGTTTAGGGTTACGGTTACGGTTACGGTTAGGGTTAGGGTTAGGGTTAGGATTGGGTTAGGGATAGGGTTAGGGTTGGGTTAGGGTTCGCGTTTCGGATAGGGTTAGGGTTAGGTTTAGGGTTAGGTTTAGGGTTAGGGTTAGTGTTACTGTTGGGGTTGGGGTTAGGGTTAGGGTTAGGATTGGGTTTAGGGTTAGGGTTATAGTTAGTGTTACGGTTAGGGTTAGCGTTTCGGTTGGGCTTAGGGTCAGGGTTAGTGTTACGGTTATGGTTAGGGTTAGGGTTACGGTTAGTGTTAGGGTTGGGGTTAGGGTTAGGGTTACGGTTAGGGATAGGTTAGGGTTAGGGTTAGGATTCGCCTTTCGGTTAATGTTATGGTTAGTGTTGGGGTTGGGTTTAGGGTTAGGGTTAGGGTTTCGGTTAGGGTTAGGGTTAGGATTAGGGTTAGGGTTAGGGTTTGTTTAGGGTTACCGTTTCGTTTTGGGTAAGGGTTAGGGTTACACTTAGGGTTAAGGTTATGGTTAGTGTTGCGGTAACGGTTAGGGTTAGGGTTGGGATTGGGTTAGGGTTAGGGTTGGGATTGGGTTAGGTTTAGGGTTACGGTTACGGTTACGGTTATGGTTAGGGTTAGGATTGGGGTTAGTGTGTTTTAGGGTTATGATTAGGCTTAGGGTTACGGTTAGTGTTACGGTTAGGGTTAGGGTTAGGGTTAGGGTAAGGGTTAGGGTTTCGGTTAGGCGTAGGGTTACGGTTAGTGTTACGGTTACGGTTAGGCTTAGGGTTAGGGTTAGGGTTAGAGTTAGGGTTAGGGTTAGGGGTAGGGTTAGAGTTTCGGTTAGGCTTTGGCTTACGGTTAGTGTTACGGTTAGGGTTAGGGTTAGGGTTAGGGTTGGGGTTACGGTTAGGGTTATTGTTAGGGTTTGGGTTAGGGTTAGCGTTTCGGTTAGGGTTAGGGTTAGGGTTAGGGTTAGGGTTAGGGTTGGGGTTACGGTTACGGTTAGGGTTAGGGTTAGGGTTAGGGTTACAGTTAGTGTTACGGTTAGGGTTAAGGTTAGGGTTAGGGTTAGGGTTAGGGTTAGGGTTAGGGTTAGGGTTAGGGTTACGGTTAGGATTGGGTTAGGGTTAGGGTAAGGGTTTGGGTTTGGGTTTGGGTTATTGTTAGGGTTAGGGTTGGGGTTAGGGTTGGGGTTAGGGTTAGGGTTAGGGTTAGGGTTTCGGTTAGGCTTAGCTTTACGGTTAGTGTTACGGTTAGGGTTAGGGTTGAGGTTACGGTTAGGGTTATTGTTAGGGTTAGGGTTAGCGTTGGGGTTAGGGTTAGAGTTAGGGTTAGGGTTAGGGTTAGGATTGGGGTTAGGGTTAGGGTTAGGATTGGGGTTAGGGTTAGGGTTAGGGTTTGGGTTAGGGTTAGGGTTAGGGTTACGGTTAGTGTTACGGTTAGTGTTAGGGTTAGGGTTAGAGTTAGGGTTAGGGTTAGAGTTTCGGTTAGGCTTAGGGTTACGATTAGTGTTACGGTTAGGGTTAGGGTTAGGGTTGGGTTTACGGTTAGGGTTATTGTTAAGGTTAGGGTTAGCATTTCGGTTAGGGTTGGGGTTAGGGTTAGGGTTAGGATTGGGGTTAGGGTTAGGATTGGGGTTAGGGTTAGGGTTAGGGTTTGAGTTGGGGTTAGGGTTAGGGTTAGGGTTAGGGTTAGAATTAGGGTTAGGGTTAGGGTTTCGGTTAGGCTTAGGGTTACGGTTAGTGTTACGGTTAGGGTTAGGGTTGGGGTTACGGTCAGAGTTAGGGTTATTGTTAGGGTTAGGGTTGGGGTTGGGGTTGGGGTTACGGTTAGGGTTACGGTTAGGGTTACGGTTAGGGTTAGGGTTAGGGTTAGGATTGGGGTTAGGGTTAGGGTTAGGGTTAGGGTTCGGATTGGGTTAGGGTTAGGATTTGGGTTAGGGTTAGGGTTTGGGTTAGGGTTAGGATTGGGGTTAGCGTTACCCTTTCAGTTAGGCTTAGGGTTAGGGTTTAGGGTTAGGGTTAGGGTTAGCTTTTTGGTTAGTGTTAAGGTTAGGGTTGGGGTTGGGGTTAGGGTTAGGGTTAGGATTGGGTTAGGGTTAGGGTTAGGGTTGGGGTTCGCGTTTCGATTAGTGTTATGGTTAGGGTTGGGGTTGGGGTTAGGGTTAGGGTTAGGGTTAGTATTGGGGTTAGGGTTAGGGTTACGATTGGGGTTAGGGTTAGGGTTTGGGTTAGGGATATGGTTAGGATTAGGGTTAGGATTGGGGTTAGGGTTAAGGTTAGGGTTACGGTTAGCGTTACGGTTAGGGCTAGGTTTAGGGTTACGGTTACGGTTACGGTTACGGTTAGGGTTAGTGTTTCGGTTAGGGTTAGCGTTTCGGTTAGGGTTAGGGTTAGGATTGGGTTAGGGTTAAGGTTAGGCTTATGGTTAGGTTTAGGGTTAGGGTTACGGTTAGTGTTACGGTTAGGGTTAGGGTTAGGATTGGGGTTAGGGTTAGGGTTAGGGTTAGGATTTGGGTTAGGGTTCGGATTAGGGTTAGGATTGGGGTTAGGGTTAGGGTTAGGGTTAGGGTTATGGTTATGGTTAGGGTTAGGGTTAGCATTTCGGTTAGGGTTAGGGTTAGGTTTAGGTTTAGGGTTAGGGTTAGGGTTAGGGTTAGTGTTGGGGTTGGGGTTAGGGTTAGGGTTAGGGTTTGGGGTAGGGTTAGGGTTAGGATTGGGGTTAGTGTTATGGTTAGTGTTACGGTTAGGGTTAGGGTTATGGTTAGCATTTCGGTTAGGCTTAGGGTTACGGTTAGTGTTACGGTTAGGCTTAGGCTTAGGGTTAGTGTTAGGGTTCGGATTGGGGTTCGGATTGGGGTTCGGATTAGGGTTAGGGTTAGGATGGGGGTTAGGGTTAGCGTTGGCCTTTCGGTTAGGGTTAGGGTTAGGGATGGGGTTGGGGTTAGGGTTAGGGTTAGCGTTTCGGTTAGGCTTAGGGTTACGGTTAGGGATAGGGTTGGTGTTAGGGTTAGGGTTAGAGTTAGGGTTAGGGTTAGGGTTAGGGTTTCGGTTCGGCTTAGGGTTACGGTTAGTGTTACGGTTAGGGTTAGGGTTAGGATTGGGGTTAGGGTTAGGGTTAGGGTTAGCATTGGGGTTAGGGTTAGGGTTAGGGTTACGGTTAGGATTGGGTTAGGGTTAGGGTTAGGGTTAGGGTTAGGGTAAGGGTTAGGGTTAGGGTTAGGGTTAGGGTTAGGGTTAGGGTTAGGGTTAGGGTTAGGGTTAGGATTGGGTTAGGGTTCGCGTTTCGGATAGGGTTAGGGTTAGGGTTAGGGTTAGGGTTAGGGTTAGGGTTAGGGTT
>NC_138129.1:102810558-102843058 GCF_964188305.1 Podarcis bocagei
ACGGTTATGGTTAGGGTTAGGGTTAGGATTGGGGTTAGGGTTAGGGTTAGGGTTAGCATTGGGGTTAGGGTTAGGGTTAGGGTTAGGGTTACGGTTAGGATTGGGTTAGGGTTAGGGTTAGGGTTAGGGTTAGGGTTAGGGTTAGGATTGGGTTAGGGTTCGCGTTTCGGATAGGGTTAGGGTTATGGTTAGGGTTAGGGTTAGGTTTAGGGTTAGGGTTAGGGTTAGGGTTAGGGTTAGTGTTGGGTTGGGGTTGGGGTTAGGGTTAGGGTTTGGGTTTGGGGTAGGGTTAGGGTTAGCGTTAGGGTTAGGATTGGGGTTAGTGTTATGGTTAGGGTTACGGTTAGTGTTAGGGTTAGCATTTCGGTTAGGCTTAGGGTTACGGTTAGTGTTACGGTTAGGGTTAGGGTTAGGGTTAGGGTTCGGATTGGGGTTAGGATTAGGGTTATGGTTAGGATGGGGGTTAGGGTTAGCGTTGGCCTTTCGGTTAGGGTTAGGGTTAGGGATGGGGTTGGGGTTAGGGTTAGGGTTAGCGTTTCGGTTAGGCTTAGGGTAACGGTTAGGGTTAGGGTTGGTGTTAGGGTTAGGGTTAGAGTTAGGGTTAGGGTTAGGGTTAGGCTTAGGGATAGGGTTAGGGTTTCGGTTAGTCTTAGGGTTACGGTTACTGTTACGGTTAGGGTTAGGGTTAGGGTTAGCATTGGGGTTAGGGTTAGGGTTAGGGTTAGGGTTAGGGTTGCGGTTACGGTTACGGTTAGGATTGGGTTAGGGTTAGGGTTAGGATTGGGTTAGGGTTCGCGTTTCGGATAGGGTTAGGGTTATGGTTAGGGTTAGGGTTAGCATTTCGGTTAGGGTTAGGGTTAGGTTTAGGATTAGGGTTAGGGTTATTTTTAGGTTTAGAGTTAGGGTTAGGGTTAGGGTTAGTGTTGGTGTTGGGGTTAGGGTTAGGGTTAGGGTTAGGGTTAGGGTTAGGATTGGGTTAGCGTTAGGGTTAGGGTTAAAGTTAGGGTTAGGGTTAGGATTGGGTTAGGGTTCGCATTTCGGTTAGGGTTAGGGTTAGGGTTAGGGTTAGGGTTAGGGTTAGCGTTTCGGTTAGGTTTAGGGTTGGGGTTGGGATTACGGTTACGGTTAGGGTTAGGGTTAGGGTTAGGACTGGGGTTAGGGTTAGGGTTAGGGTTACCATTAGGGTTAGGGTTAGGGTTAAAGTTAGGGTTAGGGTTACGGTTAGGGTTAGGATTGGGTTAGGGTTAGGGTTAGGGTTAGGGTTAGGGTTAGGGTTGGGTTAGGGTTCGCGTTTCGGATAGGGTTAGGGTTAGGGGTAGGCTTAGGGTTACGGTTAGTGTTACGGTTAGGGTTAGGGTTGGGGTTACGGTTAGGGTTATTGTTAGGGTTATGGTTAGGGTTAGGGTTGTTGTTGGGGTTACGGTTAGGGTTAGGGTTAGGGTTAGGGTTAGGGTTAGGGTTAGGGTTAGGGTTAGGGTTAGGGTTAGGGTTAGGATTGGGTTAGGGTTAGGGATAAGGTTAAGGTTAGGGTTGGGTTAGGGTTCGCGTTTCGGTTAGGGTTAGGGTTAGGATTGGGGTTAGGGTTAGGGTGAGGGTTAGGATTGGGGTTAGGGTGAGGGTTAGGGTTAGGGTTAGGGTTAGGGTTAGGGTTAGGGTTAGCGTTAGGGTTAGGGTTAGGGTTATGGTTATGGTTAGGGTTAGGGTTAGGGTTAGCATTTCTGTTAGGGTTAGGGTTAGGGTTAGTGTTGGGGTTGGGGTTAGGGTTTAGGGTAGGGTTAGGGTTAGGGTTAGGATTGGGGTTAGTGTTATGGTTAGTGTTACGGTTAGGGTTAGGGTTAGGGTTAGCATTTCGGTTAGGCTTAGGGTTACGGTTAGTGTTACGGTTAGGGTTAGTGTTAGTGTTAGGGTTCGGATTGGGGTTCGGATTGGGGTTAGGATTAGGGTTAGGGTTAGGATGGCGGTTAGGGTTAGCGTTGGCCTTTCGGTTAGGGTTAGGGATGGGGTTGGGGTTAGGGTTAGGGTTAGTGTTTCGGTTAGGCTTAGGGTTACGGTTAGGGATAGGGTTGGTGTTAGGGTTAGGGTTAGGGTTAGAGTTAGGGTTAGGGTTAGGGTTAGGGTTTCGGTTCGGCTTAGGGTTACGGTTAGTGTTACGGTTAGTGTTAGGGTTAGGGTTAGGGTTAGGGTAAGGATTGGGTTTAGGGTTAGGGTTAGGGTTAGCATTGGGGTTAGGGTTAGGGTTAGGGTTAGGGATAGGGTTAGGGTTAGGGTTAGGGTTAGGGTTAGGGTTAGGGATAAGGTTAGGGTTTCGGTTAGGCTTAGGGTTACGGTTACTGTTACGGTTAGGGTTAGTTTTAGGATTGGGGTTAGGGTTAGGGTTAGGGTTAGCATTGGGGTTAGGGTTAGGGTTAGGGTTACGGTTACGGTTAGGATTGGGTTAGGGTTAGGGTTAGGATTGGGTTAGGGTTCGCGTTTCGGATAGGGTTAGGGTTATGGTTAGGGTTAGGGTTAGGTTTAGGGTTAGGGTTAGGGTTAGTGTTGGGTTGGGGTTGGGGTTAGGGTTAGGGTTTGGTTTTGGGGTAGGGTTAGGGTTAGGGTTAGCGTTAGGGTTAGGATTGGGGTTAGTGTTATGGTTAGGGTTACGGTTAGGGTTAGGGTTAGCATTTCGGTTAGGCTTAGGGTTACGGTTAGTGTTACCGTTAGGGTTAGGGTTAGGGTTAGTGTTAGGGTTAGTGTTGGGGTTGGGGTTAGGGTTAGGGTTTGGGGTAGGGTTAGGGTTAGGGTTAGGATTGGGGTTAGTTTTATGGTTAGTGTTACGGTTAGGGTTAGGGTTAGCATTTCGGTTAGGCTTAGGGTTACGGTTAGTGTTACGGTTAGGGTTAGGGTTAGGGTTAGTGTTAGGGTTCGGATTGGGGTTCGGATTGGGCTTAGGATTAGGGTTAGGGTTAGGATGGGGGTTAGGGTTAGCGTTGGCCTTTCGGTTAGGGTTAGGGTTAGGGATGGGGTTGGGGTTAGGGTTAGGGTTAGCGTTTCGGTTAGGCTTAGGGTTACGGTTAGGGATAGGGTTGGTGTTAGGGTTAGGGTTAGAGTTAGGGTTAGGGTTAGGGTTAGGGTTAGGGTTTCGGTTCGGCTTAGGGTTACGGTTAGTGTTACGGTTAGGGTTAGGGTTAGGGTTAGGATTGGGGTTAGGGTTAGGGTTAGCATTGGGGTTAGGGTTAGGGTTAGGGTTAGGGTTAGGGTTAGGGTTAGCATTTCGGTTAGGCTTAGGGTTACGGTTAGTGTTACGGTTAGGGTTAGGGTTAGGGTTAGTGTTAGGGTTCGGATTGGGGTTCGGATTGGGGTTAGGATTAGGGTTAGGGTTAGGATTGGGTTAGGGTTCGCGTTTCGGATAGGGTTATGGTTAGGGTTAGGGTTAGCATTTCGGTTAGGGTTAGGATTAGGTTTAGGGTTAGGGTTAGGGTTATTTTTAGGTTTAGGTTTAGGGTTAGAGTTAGTGTTGGTGTTGGGGTTAGGGTTAGGGTTAGGGTTAGGGTTAGGGTTAGGGTTAGGGTTAGGATTGGGTTAGGGTAAGGGTTAGGGTTAGGGTTAGGGTTAGGGTTAGGGTTAGGATTGGGTTAGGGTTCGCATTTCGGTTAGGGTTAGGGTTAGGGTTAGGGTTAGCGTTGGGGTTAGGGTTAGAGTTAGGGTTAGGGTTAGGGTTAGGATTGGGGTTAGGGTTAGGGTTAGGATTGGGGTTAGGGTTAGGGTTTGGGTTAGGGTTAGGGTTAGGGTTAGGGTTAGGGTTAGGGTTAGGGTTACGGTTAGGGTTACGGTTAGGGTTAGGGTTAGGGTTAGAGTTAGGGTTAGGGTTAGGGTTTCGGTTAGTCTTAGGGTTAGGGTTAGGATTGGGGTTAGGGTTAGGGTTTGGGTTAGGGTTAGGGTTAGGGTCAGGGTTACGGTTAGGGTTAGGGTTAGGGTTAGAATTAGGGTTAGGGTTAGGGTTCCGGTTAGGCTTAGGGTTACGGTTAGTGTTACGGTTAGGGTTAGGGTTGGGGTTACGGTTAGGGTTAGGGTTATTGTTAGGGTTAGGGTTAGGGTTAGGGTTAGGGTTGGGGTTGGGGTTACGGTTAGGGTTACGGTTAGGGTTACGGTTAGGGTTAGGGTTAGGATTGGGTTAGGGTTAGGGATAAGGTTAAGGTTAGGGTTGGGTTAGGGTTCGCGTTTCGGTTAGGGTTAGGGTTAGGATTGGGGTTAGGGTTAGGGTTAGGGTTAGGATTGGGGTTAGGGTTAGGGTTAGGGTTTGGATTGGGTTAGGGTTAGGATTTGGGTTAGGGTTAGGGTTTGGGTTAGGGTTAGGATTGGGGTTAGCGTTACCCTTTCAGTTAGGCTTAGGGTTATGGTTAGGGTTTAGGGTTAGGGTTAGGGTTAGCTTTTTGGTTAGTGTTAGGGTTAGGGTTGGGGTTAGGGTTAGGGTTAGGATTGGGTTAGGGATAGGGTTAGGGTTAGGGTTGGGTTTCGCGTTTCGGTTAGTGTTATGGTTAGGGTTGGGGTTGGGGTTAGGGTTAGGGTTAGGGTTAGTATTGGGGTTAGGGTTAGGGTTACGATTGGGGTTAGGGTTAGGGTTAGGGTTTGGGTTAGGGATATGGTTAGGATTAGGGTTAGGATTGGGGTTAGGGTTAAGGTTAGGGTTACGGTTAGCGTTACGGTTAGGGTTAGGTTTAGGGTTACGGTTACGGTTACGGTTAGGGTTAGTGTTTTGGTTAGGGTTAGCGTTTCGGTTAGGGTTAGGGTTAGGATTGGGTTAGGGTTAAGGTTAGGCTTATGGTTAGGGTTAGGGTTAGGGTTACGGTTAGGGTTACGGTTAGGGTTAGGGTTAGGGTTAGGATTGGGGTTAGGATTAGGGTTAGGGTTAGGATGGGTGTTAGGGTTAGCGTTGGCCTTTCGGTTAGGGTTAGGGTTAGGGATGGGGTTGGGGTTAGGGTTAGGGTTAGCGTTTCGGTTAGGCTTAGGGTTACGGTTAGGGTTAGGGTTGGTGTTAGGGTTAGGGTTAGGGTTAGGGTTAGGGTTAGGGTTAGGGTTAGGGTTAGGGATAGGGTTAGGGTTTCGGTTAGGCTTAGGGTTACGGTTACTGTTACGGTTAGGGTTAGGGTTAGGGTTAGGATTGGGGTTAGGGTTAGGGTTAGGGTTAGCATTGGGGTTAGGGTTAGGGTTAGGGTTACGGTTACGGTTAGGATTGGGTTAGGGTTAGGGTTAGGGTTAGGATTGGGTTAGGGTTCGCGTTTCGGATAGGGTTAGGGTTATGGTTAGGGTTAGGGTTAGCATTTCGGTTAGGGTTAGGGTTAGGTTTAGGGTTAGGGTTATTTTTAGGGTTAGGGTTAGTGTTGGTGTTGGGGTTAGGGTTAGGGTTAGGGTTAGGATTGGGTTAGGGTTAGGGTTAGGGTTAGGGTTAGGGTTAGGGTTAGGGTTAGGATTGGGTTAGGGTTCGCATTTCGGTTAGGGTTAGGGTTTGGGTTAGGGTTAGCGTTTCGGTTAGGTTTAGGGTTGGGGTTGGGATTACGGTTACGGTTAGGGTTAGGGTTAGGACTGGGGTTAGGGTTAGGGTTACTGTCACGGGCTGCCTCTGGTCTCAGCTCACAAAAGACCAACGCCAAGCTCTTCTTATATACAAGGATGTTTATTGCAGTTCATTCTTGGTTCCACAACCGAGGCGTGCAGCCCCGAGTGTCTAACGTCAGACATTTGAAGTCCCCTCCGACTCGGTCCCGCCCCTGCACCAACTTATGAGGCTTGTGCTAGACCACCGCTTCCTGTCTTTCCTTTTCCGCAGGGTCTTTCTGCCCCCCTGGGTTCCTTCCCTCCTGCTCTCTCCCGAAGCGGATTCCTGAGATGCCTGTTCCCCCCTCCTTCGTGCTTTGGGGCTGGGCTCCTCCTCCGGGCTTTCTCCATTTCCGCGCGCCTCCACATTTGAACTTGGCGCGCGCTCGCTACCCCTGACCTTCCTTTTGACACTGACACTACTCCCTGTACTACTCTCCCCCTCTTCCGGCAGGACGTTCTCCCCAGATCTCCTTCCCCTGTCTCTTTCCTGCTCCGCTCCGTGTGTAACACTGGGAACCCCCCTCTCTTCCCTTCGTTCCTGCTGGGAAGCCGGCCCCGATCTCCCACTCCCGCTCGGGGTTTCCCTGCTGCTTCCCTGCTCCTGGCAGGTCCCCCCTGTGACCCCCCTTGTCCTGACTAGGGGCGCCCCCTCCTGAGAATCCTCCGATTCACTTGAGAGACTCATGGAAGATCTCAAGTCATTGTCATCCTCTTCCTCACTGTCCTGGGATTCTTCCTCGTCGCTCTCCGTCTCCTCCCTCACCTGTGCCTCTGTCTCTGAACCCCTGACATCCACCCCCCCTCGAAGCCCCCCCTTCCCCCCTCCCGCTGCTCGGGCGCAGGTTCCGGGGGCTCCGTCGTTGCGGAGGTCGCTGCCGGACACAGGTCGTCGACGTCGATCTCCTCTGCTTCCAGTTCATTGTTTGTGTACTCGAACCCATTGTCCTCTCCCAACATGTTCACGTCCTCCCCTCCCCCTGTTGCCTGGGTGGGGTCTGCTTGCCAAGGACCCACCCGCCACCTCATGCGCCAGTCCTCTTCTGGTTGGTCGTCCCACCAGTAAGAAGGGTCGGTGTCCACCCCCGAACACGATCCCCTTGGAGGGCTCGACTCTGGCGTCGTCTCCTCTGCGGAGGAGAACCCTCGGAAGGTGCTGGCGGAAAGTGTGGGCGTAAAAAGCCAATCGTCGAAAAACTGTGCTGGCATGGGCCTGTGTGGGAAAAGGGCATGGAACTCGTCCTTGAGGAGGGGTTCGTCCAAAGCGTAGTCTGGCACCCAACTGTTGGTGCTGGCCGGGGCGCCCTCCCTGGCGAGAAAATATTCTACTCCCTCTTCCCCCCATCTTGAGTCCAGAATCTCTGTGACCTCGTTGACTGGTTCGTCCTTAGGTGACCTCCCCCTCTTGGGCGACTCCCTGCTTGGTTCTGGTGCCGTCCCTGACTCCTGAAATCTGTGTGGGGTCTTGTAGGGGGTGAGCATCGACCTATGAAAGACCGGGTGCATTCTGGAACCCTCGGGGAGGGCCAATCGAAACGCTACGGGATTGATCCTGGCCTCAACTTGGTACGGCCCTAGTTTCCTGTGTCCTAGCTTCTTTTTAGCTAACGACTTGGCTGGCACCGCTTGGGCCGCTAACCATACCCAGTCTCCCACCTGGATGTCTTCCCCCTCCCTCCTGTGTTTGTCCGCCTGCACCTTATAGGCTTGTTTAGCTAGCTCTAAATGTCTCCGTAGCTCGTCGTGCACCTCTTGCAATTCTGCTGCGAAATGGTCGGCTTCCTGTGGCTCCCCCTCCCCCGTCGTTACGAGCCCCGGGAAGGTTCTGGGATGCCTTCCATTGTTAGCGAAGAACGGCGTCACCCCCGTAGACGCGTGCTTCGTGTTGTTGTAGGCAAACTCAGCCATCGGCAGGTAATCCACCCAAGCCGCGGGTCGCTGATTGGCGTAACATCTCAGGTACTGCTGCATGATCGCGTTGACCCTCTCTGCTTGGCCGTTGGTCTGCGGATGTCTCGCCGACGACAGGTTGATTTTGACGTGCAGGATGCCTAGGAGCTTCCGCCAGAAACTGGACACAAACTGGCGCCCCCTGTCGGACAGAATGGACCGTGGCAACCCATGCACCTTGAACACGTGGTTGATGAACAGTTTGGCTGTCTGCTCCGCTGTTGCCACCTTCGCGCAAGGAATGAAATGCGCCATCTTGGTGAACAGGTCTACAACCACAAGCACCGCCGTCTTGCCTCGCGAACTGGGCAGATCAGTGACAAAGTCCAGCGCCACCCTCTCCCACGGTTGCAGTGGCGTTTCCAGCGGTTCCAGCAGTCCCGCTGGCTTCTGGTGCACTGGCTTGGACCTTTGGCACGTGTCACACCTGGTGACGTACTCCGCGACCTCCCCTCGCATCTGGGGCCACCAAAAGTCTCTGGCCACTAATTCTGTCGTCTTTTCCTTGCCGAAGTGGCCAGCGCTGGGTGCGTCGTGCAACTGCTGCAGAACTTTCCCGCGGAGATCGTCTCCCGGAATGTAGAGAGCACCTTTACGGGTCAGCAGGCCGTCGCGTATCTGGAACTCGTCGTCCTTCGCTGTGCCCCTCCGCACCTCTTCCATCTTGGACTGTGCGAACGGATCCGCCTGCAACGCGTGACGCACCGCCTCCAGGTCCACGGCGGCTGAAGCGCACGCCCACGCCTGCGGTGCAAAAATGTGCTTGGCTGCCACCGGTGCCGCTGCCTCGAGATACTGCGGTTTCCTGGAGAGCGCATCTGCTATGACATTGTTGTCGCCTGGGATGTACTCTATCCTGAAATCGAAATCCGCAAAGAACTCCGCCCAGCGTATGTGCCTCTGGCTCTGTAGCTTCGCCGTGCGCCAGTACTCTAGGTTCTTGTGGTCCGTGCGGACCTGCACGGTGTGCTTGGCTCCGATGAGAAAGTGCCTCCACGCCTTGAAAGCTGCGTGTATGGCCAGCAACTCCCTGTCCCAAATGGTGTAGTTCTGCTCCGACTTGCTGAGCTTTCTGGAGTAGAAAGCACAGGGCCTCCAGTTTCCCTGCGGGTCTTCCTGTAAGAGGACGGCCCCCACCGCTCTGTCAGATGCGTCAGTCTCCACCCTCATGGGCCTGCCAGGATTCACGTGTAGCAGCTGTTCTTCGGACGCGAAGAGACTCTTAAGTCTCCTGAAGGACTGCTCCGCTTGGTCCGTCCAGGTGAACTTCTTCTTCTTGGAGCTGAGAGTGTCCGTGATAGCTGCCGTCTCCTTGGCGAAACCCCTGATGAACTTGCGGTAAAAGTTGGCGAAGCCGACGAACCTCTGGACCTCTTTCCGATTTCGCGGGCTCTTCCAGTCCAACACCGCGCGGACCTTGGCACTGTCCATGGCTAGTCCCCTGTCGGACAGCCTATAGCCCAGAAAATCCACCTCCGTCACGTCGAATTGGCACTTCTCCAACTTGGCGTAGAGCCTGTGCTCCCGTAGCCTCTGCAGGACCTCCTTCACGTCGCTCTCGTGAGCCTCCGGCGATTCTGAGAAGATTAGAATGTCGTCGAGGAAACATACGCACTTCTTGTAGAGGAGTCCCGCTAGCACATGATGCATAAAAGCTTGGAAAAAGTGGGAGCCATTTTGGAGACCAAACGGCATAACTCTGTATTCGTAGGTGCCCAACGGCGTGAACATGGCCGTCTTCCACTCATCACCCTCTCGCATGCGTATGAGATTGTAAGCTCCACGGAGATCCAACTTGGTGAAGATCTTCCCTTTCCGCACCGTCGTGAGCAGGTCGTCGATTTTGGGCATGGGAAAGGCCGCGGGCTTTGTCTTTGAGTTTATGAATCTGAAGTCTACGATCAGTCTCTTTTGGGGCATGTTTTTCTTCTTCACAAAAAACACAGGACTGCCCCCTACAGCCTTCGATTCTCGGATGAATCCCCGCTGTAGATTGTGATCTATGAATTCCCGGAGCTCCTGGAGCTCCTCCTCGGACATGGAATACAGCCTCACAGGCGGCAGCGTTGTCCCTGGCAAGAGGTCAATAGCGCAATCGTAGGGCCGGTGAGGTGGCAACTGGTCAGCCTCCTTCTCGCAGAAAACCTCCAAAAACCCCTTGTACTTGAGGGGTACTGCTTGCGCCATGCTGAGACGTAGCTGCTGCCCCTCCTCTTGGCCCTCCTCCTCCTGACCGGTCTGGATGCAATGCTGCGCGCAATAGGACGAGCCGAAGGTGAGCTGTCGCTGGTACCACGCCATGGTCGGGCTGTGCCTATCCAGCCAACTCATGCCTAACACTATAGGCGTGTCTGAAAGGCGGGTGACGTTGAAACTGATGACTTCTCGGTGATTGCCAATCTGCATCACCATGGGCGGCGTCTGTTGTACCACTTGCCCCCCCAGCAGCTTCCTGCCATCCACTGTGACGACGTTCAATGGCAGCGTGGCTGGTAGGAGCTCTATGCGATGCTGCTTGACGAACTGCACCCCCATTAGTCTGCGTTGCTCCCACTGTCAATTGTGATGGGGACCTCCAGGGTGCGTTAGGTAGCTGGAGGGTTGCAGTGAGCTGCACTACAGGTTTGGGTGGCAGGGGGTCTGTAGGCTGCAAAGGCGCTGGGGACTGCTCTATTGACTTGCCTGGCTGTGCCCCAACATTGCTGATTCCAGCCAGGCATTGTCGTTTCCCTGATACAGCTCTTCATGTTGTGCTGCTGCATTTACTGTCGCCAAGGCTGCAGTGTGCTGCCGGAGCCTCTGGGGACACTCTTTGGCCATGTGCGTTGCACTGTCACAGACGTAACACTTCCTGTTCCCTCTAGGAGGCTTCTTCTTGACTGTTCCGGACGCTGGGGCTCCGGCCACTGACTGAGCCTTTGCACTCCCCAGTTCCATAGGCTCCTCCCCTGGCTGCAGCTGAGGGGAGAGACGCGGACGTCCTGGATCTCTGGGAAACAAAGGAGGCACTCTAGACGGTGCGTGAAGCTGGCTACCCCCCTCATTGCGCCAAGGGCGTTCTTCCTGGCGCACTCCAATGGCAAGCGCACGCTGCACCACGTCTGCCAGGGTCTTAGGTCTGTCCCCCCTAGCCAATTCGTCCTTCACCGGGCCAGAGAGCCCCTCCCAAAATAAGTCTCTGACAGCCAGAGAATCTTTCTCCCATCGCAGCACATTCAGCAAGGCGAAAAAGCGAGCATGGTACTGACGCACGGAAGCCTTGCCTTGCCTTAAACCATGGAGCTGCTGGCGTGCCACATCCACATCCACACTAGACTGGAAACAAGCGTCCATGCATTTGATAAATTCATCAGAGTGCCTTCGAGCAGGGCAATCCTCGCGCCACAGATTGCGCAGCCAAGCCCTCGCTTCCCCATGCAAGTGGGACACAATGAAACCCACTTTTTCCTCTTCATCTTTAAAGTCGTCGCGAAGCAAATGCAACGCATATTCTACGTCTGCCTTAAAACTGGGGTATTGCTGCAGGTTCCCATCGAAGTGGGCTACTAAGTTGCCCCCTCTTCTGCCCAGTGCTACTCCAGCAGCTTTGGTCCCCGGGAACCCCACTTGGCATGCATGATCCCACCTGGCTTGCAGATCTTGGCACCGCTTTTCCGCCTCTTCCCCCCTCTTCTGGGAGATCGTTACCGCAGTGGTAAGCTGGGAGACTGCGTCGCGTAGCTCAGCTATCTGCTGGTCCATACTCATGGCTGCCAAACTTCGTGAGCTTTGCAAAAAAAATTTTTTTTGCGTAGTTTTGGAGGGGACTTACTGTCACAGGCTGCCTCTGGTCTCAGCTCACAAAA
Organism: Podarcis bocagei; assembly: GCF_964188305.1. Classification (NCBI taxonomy): domain Eukaryota; kingdom Metazoa; phylum Chordata; class Lepidosauria; order Squamata; family Lacertidae; genus Podarcis; species Podarcis bocagei. The sequence continues at coordinate 102,821,925 of NC_138129.1, forward strand.
GACCAACGCCAAGCTCTTCTTATATACAAGGATGTTTATTGCAGTTCATTCTTGGTTCCACAACCGAGGCGTGCAGCCCCGAGTGTCTAACGTCAGACATTTGAAGTCCCCTCCGACTCGGTCCCGCCCCTGCACCAACTTATGAGGCTTGTGCTAGACCACCGCTTCCTGTCTTTCCTTTTCCGCAGGGTCTTTCTGCCCCCCTGGGTTCCTTCCCTCCTGCTCTCTCCCGAAGCGGATTCCTGAGATGCCTGATCATAGAATCATAGAATCATAGAATCATAGAATTGGAAGAGACCACAAGGGCCATCGAGTCCAACCCCCTGCAAAGCAGGAAACACCATCAGAGCACTCCTGACATATGGTTGTCAAGCCTCTGCTTAAAGACCTCCAAAGTAGGAGACTCCACCACACTCCTTGGCAGCAAATTCCACTGTCGAACAGCTCTTACTGTCAGGAAGTTCTTCCTAATGTTTAGGTGGAATCTTCTTTCTTGTAGTTTGGATCCATTGCTCCGTGTCCGCTTCTCTGGAGCAGCAGAAAACAACCTTTCTCCCTCCTCTATGTGACATCCTTTTATATATTTGAACATGGCTATCATATCACCCCTTAACCTCCTCTTCTCCAGGCTAAACATGCCCAGCTCCCTTAGCCGTTCCTCATAAGGCATCGTTTCCAGGCCTTTGACCATTTTGGTTGCCCTCCTCTGGACACGTTCCAGTTTGTCAGTGTCCTTCTTGAATTGTGGTGCCCAGAACTGGACACAGTACTCCAGGAGTGGTCTGACCAGAGCAGAATACAGTGGCACTATTACTTCCCTTGATCTAGATGCTATACTCCTATTGATGCAGCCCAGAATTGCATTGGCTTTTTTAGCTGCCGCGTCACACTGTTGGCTCATGTCAAGTTTGTGGTCAACCAAGACTCCTAGATCCTTTTCACATGTACTGCTCTCAAGCCAGGTGTCACCCATCTTGTATTTGTGCCTCTCATTTTTTTTGCCCAAGTGCAATACTTTACATTTCTCCCTGTTAAAATTCATTTTGTTTGTTTTTGCCCAGTTCTCTAATCTGTCAAGGTCGTTTTGAAGTGTGATCCTGTCCTCTGGGGTGTTAGCCACCCCTCCCAGTTTGGTGTCATCTGCAAATTTGATCAGGATGCCCTTGAGTCCATCATCCAAGTCGTTGATAAAGATGTTAAATAAGACCGGGCCCAAGACAGAACCCTGTGGCACCCCACTAGTCACTCTTCTCCAGGATGAAGAGGAACCATTGATGAGCACCCTTTGGGTTCGGTCAGTCAGCCAGTTACAAATCCACTGAGTGGTAGCAGAGTCAAGACCACATTTTACCAGCTTCTTTACAAGAATATCATGGGGCACCTTGTCAAATGCCTTACTGAAATCAAGGTAGGCTATATCCACTGAGTTCCCTTCATCTACCAGGCTTGTAATTCTGTCAAAAAATGAGATCAGGTTAGTCTGACATGACTTATTTTTCAGAAATCCATGCTGACTATTGGTGATCACAGCATTCCTTTCTAGGTGCTCACAGACTGTTTGCTTAATGATCTGCTCCAGAATCTTCCCTGCTATTGATGTCAGACTGACTGGGCGGTAATTATTTGGGTCCTCTCTTTTCCCCTTTTTGAAAATAGGGACAACATTTGCCCTCCTCCAGTCTGCCGGGACTTCGCCTGTTCTCCAGGATTTCTCGAAGATGACTGCCAGTGGTTCTGAGATCACATCTGCCAGTTCTTTTAATACTCTTGGATGCAGTTCATCTGGCCCTGGAGACTTGAATACATCTAAACTAGCCAAATATTCTTGTACTGTCTCCTTAGTTATTCTGGGCTGTGTTTCCTTTGCTGAATCATTTGCTCCAAATTCTTCAGGTCGGGCATTGTTTTCTTTATCGGAGAAGACTGAGGCAAAGAAGGCATTGAGGAGTTCAGCCCTTTCTGTGTCCCCTGTTTGCATTTCACCATCTTCTCCTCTGAGTGACCCCACTGTTTCTTTGTTCTTCCTTTTGCTACGAACATACCCATAAAAGCCTTTTTTGTTGCTTTTAACCTCTCTAGCAAGCCTGAGTTCATTCTGTGCTTTAGCTTTTCTGACTTTGTGTCTACATGTGCTGGCTATTTGTTTGAATTCCTCTTTGGTGGTTTCCCCCCTTTTCCATTTTTTGTACACATCCTTTTTTAATCTTAATTCAGTTAAAAGTTCTTTAGATAGCCACCCTGGCTTCTTTAGGCACCTTCCATGTTTCCGTCTCATTGGTATTGCCTGACGTTGTGCTTTTACTATCTCCCTCTTAACAAACTCCCAGCCATCATGAACTCCCTTTCCTTTTAGTATTGCTGTCCATGGGATCTCACCCAGCACTTCCCTAAGTTTTATGAAGTCGGCTTTCTTAAAGTCAAGAAATTGAGTCCTAGTATGCTTGGCTGCTCCTTTCCGCTGTATAGTAAACTTCAGAAGAGCATGATCACTCGCGCCTAATGATCCTTCCACTTCTACCCCACTAACCAGGTCATCAACATTGGTTAGGACCAGATCTAAAATGGCTGTTCCTCTTGTTGCTTCTCCCACTTTCTGGACAATGAAGTTGTCTGCAAGGCCAGTGAGGAATCTGTTTGACCTTATGCTCTTGGCTGAGTTTGACATCCAACAAATATCCGGGTAATTGAAGTCCCCCATTACTACTATCTCCCTTCCTTTTGCATGCTTGGCCATCTGTTCCAGGAAGGCATCATCTATGTCCTCCGTTTGGCTTGGGGGTCTATAGTAAACTCCCACAATGAGGTCTCTGTTATTCTTCTCTCCCTTAATTTTGACCCAAATGCTCTCACATTGGCTTTGAGGTTCTAAATCTTGGATCTCTTCACAGGTATACACATCCCTGACATATAACGCCACTCCTCCTCCTTTCTTGTCTGGTCTGTTTCTCTGAAATAGATTGTATCCCCCCATTATTACATTCCAATCGTGGGACTTATCCCACCAGGTTTCAGTGATGCCTATCAGTGATGTTCCCCCCTCCTTCGTGCTTTGGGGCTGGGCTCCTCCTCCGGGCTTTCTCCATTTCCGCGCGCCTCCACATTTGAACTTCGCGCGCGCTCGCTACCCCTGACCTTCCTTTTGACACTGACACTACTCCCTGTACTACTCTCCCCCTCTTCCGGCAGGACGTTCTCCCCAGATCTCCTTCCCCTGTCTCTTTCCTGCTCCGCTCCGTGTGTAACACTGGGAACCCCCCTCTCTTCCCTTCGTTCCTGCTGGGAAGCCGGCCCCGATCTCCCACTCCCGCTCGGGGTTTCCCTGCTGCTTCCCTGCTCCTGGCAGGTCCCCCCTGTGACCCCCCTTGTCCTGACTAGGGGCGCCCCCTCCTGAGAATCCTCCGATTCACTTGAGAGACTCATGGAAGATCTCAAGTCATTGTCATCCTCTTCCTCACTGTCCTGGGATTCTTCCTCGTCGCTCTCCGTCTCCTCCCTCACCTGTGCCTCTGTCTCTGAACCCCTGACAGTTACCATTAGGGTTAGGGTTAGGGTTATAGTTAGGGTTAGGGTTACGGTTAGGGTTAGGATTGGGTTAGGGTTAGGGTTAGGGTTAGGGTTAGGGTTGGGTTAGGGTTCGCGTTTCGGATAGGGTTAGGGTTAGGGGTAGGCTTAGGGTTACGGTTAGTGTTACGGTTAGGGTTAGGGTTGGGGTTACGGTTAGGATTATTGTTAGGGTTAGGGTTAGGGTTAGGGTTGTTGTTGGGGTTACGGTTAGGGTTAGGGTTAGGGTTAGGGTTAGGGTTAGGCTTACGGTTAGGGTTAGGGTTAGGGTTAGGGTTAGGGTTAGGGTTAGGGTTAGGGTTAGGATTGGGTTAGGGTTAGGGATAAGGTTAAGGTTAGGGTTGGGTTAGGGTTCGAGTTTCGGTTAGGGTTACGGTCAGGATTGTGGTTAGGGTTAGGGTTAGGGTTCGGATTGGGGTTAGGGTTAGGGTTAGGGTTAAGGTTACGGTTAGGATTGGGTTAGGGTTAGGGTTGGGTTAGGGTTATTTTTAGGTTTAGGGTTAGGGTTAGGGTTAGTGTTGATGTTGGGGTTAGGGTTAGGGTTAGGGTTAGGATTTGGTGTTAGGGTTAGGGTTAGGGTTAGTGTTATGGTTAGTGTTAGGGTTAGGGTTAGGGTTAGGGTTAGGGTTAGCGTTTCCGTTAGGCTTAGGGTTAGTGTTAGTGTTACGTTTAGGGTTTAGGGTTTAGGGTTAGGGTTAGGGTTAGGGTTAGGGTTAGGGTTAGGGTTAGGATTCGGTTAGGGTTAGGGTTAGGGTTAGGGTTGGGTTAGGGTTGGCGTTTCGGTTAGTGTTACGGTTAGGGTTAGGGTTAGGGTTAGGATTGGGGTTAGGGTTAGGGTTAGGTTTAGGGTTAGGATTTGGGTTAGGGTTCGGATTAGGGTTAGGATTGGGGTTAGGGTTAGGGTTAGGGTTAGCATTGGGGTTAGGGTTAGGGTTAGGGTTAGGGTTACGGTTAGTGTTACGGTTAGGGTTAGGGTTAGGGTTAGGGTTAGGTTTGGTGTTAGGGTTAGGGTAAGGGTTAGGGTTAGGGTTAGGGTTAGGGTTAGGGTTAGGATTTGGGTTAGGGTTCGGATTAGGGTTAGGATTGGGGTTAGGGTTAGGGTTAGGGTTAGGGTTAGGGTTAGCATTTTGGTTAGGGTTAGGGTTAGGTTTAGGGTTAGGGTTAGGGTTAGGGTTAGGGTTAGGGTTGGGGTTAGGTTTAGGGTTAGGGTTAGGGTTAGGGTTAGCATTTCGGTTAGGCTTAGGGTTACGGTTAGTGTTACGGTTAGGGTTAGGGTTAGGGTTAGTGTTAGGGTTCGGATTGGGGTTTGGATTAGGGTTAGGGTTAGGATGGGGGTTAGGGTTAGCGTTGGCCTTTCGGTTAGGGTTAGAGTTAGGGATGGGGTTGGGGTTAGGGTTAGGGTTAGCGTTTCGGTTAGGCTTAGGGTTACGATTAGGGATAGGGTTGGTGTTAGGGTTAGGGTTAGGGTTAGGGTTAGGGTTAGGGTTAGGGTTAGGGTTAGGGTTGGGTTAGGGTTCGCGTTTCGGATAGGGTTAGGGTTAGGGGTAGGCTTAGGGTTACGGTTAGGGTTAGGGTTAGGGTTAGGGTTAGGGTTAGGGTTAGGGTTAGGGTTAGGGTTAGGGTTAGGGTTCGGATTGGGGTTCGGATTAGGGTTAGGGTTAGGATGGGGGTTAGGGTTAGCGTTGGCCTTTCGGTTAGGGTTAGAGTTAGGGATGGGGTTGGGGTTAGGGTTAGGGTTAGCGTTTCGGTTAGGCTTAGGGTTACGATTAGGGATAGGGTTGGTGTTAGGGTTAGGGTTAGGGTTAGGGTTAGGGTTAGGGTTAGGGTTAGGGTTAGGGTTGGGTTAGGGTTCGCGTTTCGGATAGGGTTAGGGTTAGGGGTAGGCTTAGGGTTACGGTTAGTGTTACGGTTAGGGTTAGGGTTGGGGTTACGGTTAGGGTTATTGTTAGGGTTAGGGTTAGGGTTAGGGTTGTTGTTGGGGTTACGGTTAGGGTTAGGGTTAGGGTTAGGGTTAGGGTTAGGCTTACGGTTAGGGTTAGGGTTAGGGTTAGCGTTAGGGTTAGGGTTAGGGTTAGGGTTAGGGTTAGGATTGGGTTAGGGTTAGGGATAAGGTTAAGGTTAGGGTTGGGTTAGGGTTCGCGTTTCGGTTAGGGTTAGGGTCAGGATTGTGGTTAGGGTTAGGGTTAGGGTTCGGATTGGGGTTAGGGTTAGGGTTAGGGTTAAGGTTACGGTTAGGATTGGGTTAGGGTTAGGGTTGGGTTAGGGTTATTTTTAGGTTTAGGGTTAGGGTTAGGGTTAGTGTTGATGTTGGGGTTAGGGTTAGGGTTAGGGTTAGGATTTGGTGTTAGGGTTAGGGTTAGGGTTAGTGTTATGGTTAGTGTTAGGGTTAGGGTTAGGGTTAGGGTTAGCGTTTCCGTTAGGCTTAGGGTTAGTGTTAGTGTTACGTTTAGGGTTTAGGGTTTAGGGTTAGGGTTAGGGTTAGGGTTAGGGTTAGGGTTAGGGTTAGGGTTAGGGTTAGGATTCGGTTAGGGTTAGGGTTAGGGTTGGGTTAGGGTTGGCGTTTCGGTTAGTGTTACGGTTAGGGTTAGGGTTAGGGTTAGGATTGGGGTTAGGGTTAGGGTTAGGTTTAGGGTTTGGATTTGGGTTAGGGTTCGGATTAGGGTTAGGATTGGGGTTAGGGTTAGGGTTAGGGTTAGCATTGGGGTAAGGGTTAGGGTTAGGGTTAGGGTTACGGTTAGCGTTACGGTTAGGGTTAGGGTTAGGGTTAGGATTGGTGTTAGGGTTAGGGTTAGGGTTAGGGTTAGGGTTAGGGTTAGGGTTAGGGTTAGGATTTGGGTTAGGGTTCGGATTAGGGTTAGGATTGGGGTTAGGGTTAGGGTTAGGGTTAGGGTTAGGGTTAGGGTTAGCATTTTGGTTAGGGTTAGGGTTAGGTTTAGGGTTAGGGTTAGGGTTAGGGTTAGGGTTAGGGTTGGGGTTAGGGTTAGGGTTAGGGTTAGGGTTAGGGTTAGCATTTCGGTTAGGCTTAGGGTTACGGTTAGTGTTACGGTTAGTGTTACGGTTAGGGTTAGGGTTAGGGTTAGTGTTAGGGTTCGGATTGGGGTTCGGATTAGGGTTAGGGTTAGGATGGGGGTTAGGGTTAGCGTTGGCCTTTCGGTTAGGGTTAGAGTTAGGGATGGGGTTGGGGTTAGGGTTAGGGTTAGCGTTTCGGTTAGGCTTAGGGTTACGATTAGGGATAGGGTTGGTGTTAGGGTTAGGGTTAGGGTTAGGGTTAGGGTTAGGGTTAGGGTTAGGGTTAGGGTTTAGGTTCTGCTTAGGGTTACGGTTAGTGTTACGGTTAGGGTTAGGGTTAGGGTTAGGATTGGGGTTAGGGTTAGGGTTAGCATTGGGGTTAGGGTTAGGGTTAGGGTTAGGGTTAGCATTTCGGTTAGGCTTAGGGTTACGGTTAGTGTTACGGTTAGGGTTAGGGTTAGGGTTAGTGTTAGGGTTCGGATTGGGGTTCGGATTGGGGTTAGGATTAGGGTTAGGGTTAGGATGGGGGTTAGGGTTAGCGTTGGCCTTTCGGTTAGCGTTAGGGTTAGGGATGGGGTTGGGGTTAGGGTTAGCGTTTCAGTTAGGCTTAGGGTTACGGTTAGGGATAGGGTTGGTGTTAGGGTTAGGGTTAGAGTTAGGGTTAGGGTTAGGGTTAGGGTTAGGGTTAGGGTTAGGGTTTCGGTTCGGCTTAGGGTTACGGTTAGTGTTACGGTTAGGGTTAGGGTTAGGGTTAGGGTTAGGGTTAGGGTTAGGTTTAGGGTTAGGATTGGGGTTAGGGTTAGGGTTAGCATTGGGGTTAGGGTTAGGGTTAGGGTTAGGGTTAGGGATAAGGTTAGGGTTTCGGTTAGGCTTAGGGTTACGGTTACTGTTACGGTTAGGGTTAGGGTTAGGATTGGGGTTAGGGTTAGGGTTAGCATTGGGGTTAGGGTTAGGGTTAGGGTTACGGTTACGGTTACGGTTAGGATTGGGTTAGGGTTAGGGTTAGGGTTAGGATTAGGATTAGGGTTAGGGTTAGGATTGGGTTAGGGTTCGCGTTTCGGATAGGGTTAGGGTTATGGTTAGGGTTAGGGTTAGGTTTAGGGTTAGGGTTAGGGTTAGGGTTAGGGTTAGGGTTAGGGTTAGTGTTGGGTTGGGGTTGGGGTTGGGGTTAGGGTTAGGGTTTGGGTTTGGGGTAGGGTTAGGGTTAGGGTTAGCGTTAGGGTTAGGATTGGGGTTAGTGTTATGGTTAGGGTTACGGTTAGTGTTAGGGTTAGCATTTCGGTTAGGCTTAGGGTTACGGTTAGTGTTACGGTTAGGGTTAGGGTTAGGGTTCGGATTGGGGTTAGGATTAGGGTTAGGGTTAGGATGGGGGTTAGGGTTAGCGTTGGCCTTTCGGTTAGGGTTAGGGTTAGGGATGGGGTTGGGGTTAGGGTTAGGGTTAGCGTTTCGGTTAGGCTTAGGGTTACGGTTAGGGTTAGGGTTGGTGTTAGGGTTAGGGTTAGAGTTAGGGTTAGGGTTAGGGTTAGGGATAGGGTTAGGGTTTCGGTTAGGCTTAGGGTTACGGTTACTGTTACGGTTAGGGTTAGGGTTAGGGTTATGGTTAGGATTGGGGTTAGGGTTAGGGTTAGCATTGGGGTTAGGGTTAGGGTTAGGGTTACGGTTACGGTTACGGTTAGGATTGGGTTAGGGTTAGGGTTAGGATTGGGTTAGGGTTCGCGTTTTGGATAGGGTTAGGGTTATGGTTAGGGTTAGGGTTAGCATTTCGGTTAGGGTTAGGGTTAGGTTTAGGGTTAGGGTAGTAGGGTTATTTTTAGGTTTAGGGTTAGGGTTAGGGTTAGGGTTAGTGTTGGTGTTGGGGTTAGGGTTAGGGTTAGGGTTAGGGTTAGGATTGGGTTAGGGTTAGGGTTAGGGTTAGGGTTAGGATTGGGTTAGGGTTCGCATTTCGGTTAGGGTTAGTGTCAGAGCTGCTCGAAGATCCTAGCTCACAGAGGATCACGCTAGCCTTCGATCATTAAGTAAAAGTCTTTATTGAGTTACAGTTTCCATTTTCAAGCTGCTGCGTGCAACTCTACGTCTAGTAGCTAGATCGGCGAAGCTCCGTCTGATTCTCCGCCCCTGGTGCACCAACTTAATATCCTAGCCCTGCTCCACCTTTTCCGCCTGACTGTTCTCCTCTGGGTCCCTCTGCCCCCCGGGGTTTCTTCCTTCCGGGATTCTTCTGACGCTGACCCGGACCCTCCTGCCTCCTTGCGCCGGGCTTTAGGACCTGGCTCCCTTTCCTGGCTGCTTACTGCGCCGCCTTCCTCTGCATTTGAACTTGGCGCGCGCGCCCAACCTTCCACTTTCCGCTTAACCGTTTCTTCGCTCCCCGATGGAGGTGTGGCCACTCCTGACTCATGCCCTCCCTCCTGTGGTGAGCTGCCAGCGCTTGCCCCCTGGCTCCCTTCCTCCTCCCTGCTCCCTAGCGGTGACGCTGGTCCCGATTTCCAACTGCTCTCCTCTGAGTCCCCTCTGGCTCTATCTTCCTGGGGTGCCCCCCTAAACTCCCCCCTTGCCCTGGCCACTGGTGCTCCTTTCTGTGAATCCTCTGATTCACTGGAAAGACTCGGAGATCTCGGGTCGTCGTCATCACTCATCTTTTCTTCTGCCTCTTCCCCTTCGCTCTCTGTTTCCTCCCTTGCCCTTGCCTCTGCTCCTAAACCCCTGACATCCATCCCCCCCGAAGCCCCCCATTCCCCCCTCCCCTCCTTCCGGTGCTGGAGCTGGGTGCTGCTGTTGCAAAGGGACGAACGTCGGATATCGTTCGCTTCCCGTGGCGGGCCTCCATCTGAAGGCTCCCGGGTCTTCCTCCCTGCTCCCGTCGACGACGGTCACCTTCGCTTCCATCTCTGTGCCGCCGTGCTCGAAACCTGGGTCGTCCCCGAAAATGTCCATGTCCGTCTCTCCCTCACTTCCTCCTGGCGGCGTTGCTCGTCCTGGGCATTCCAGCCACTTTCTGCGGAACTGCTCCTCTGGTCTATCGTCCCACCAATACGAGGGTTCTGATGCAGATCCCGAGGGTGACCCCTCCGGGGAACGTACGTCTTGTGTCGGGTCCTCGTCCGAGTCGAACCCCCGGAAAGTGCTGGCAGAAAGCGTGGGCGTGAAAAGCCAGTCGTCGAAAAAGTCTGCTGGCATTGGTCTATGTGGGAAGAGGGCGTGAAACTCGTCTTTGAGTAGAGGTTCGTCCAAAGCGTAGCCCGGCACCCAGCTGTTCGCACCTGCCGGGGTGCCCTCCTTGGCGAGAAAGTATTCTACCCCCTCCTCCCCCCATCTGGAGTCCAAAATCTCCGTGACTTCGTTGATGCGCTCCTTCTGTGCCACTCCCGCGTGCCCTGTTCTGTCTCTGACCGGACTCGGCGCCGTTCCGGGTTCCTGGAACCTGTGCGGTGCCTTGTAGGGAGTGAGCACCGATCTGTGGAACACCGGATGCATTCTGGAACCCTCCGGAAGTGCCAGTCTGAAAGCTACCGGGTTGACCTGCTCTTCGACTTGGTAGGGCCCCAGTTGTTTATGCCCTAGTTTCTTCTTGGCCAACGACCTGGCCGGCACTGCGTGGGCTGCTAACCAGACCCAGTCTCCCACGTGGAGCTCTTCGCCAACCCTTCTGTGCTTGTCCGCTTGTACCTTGTATGCGTGTTTGGCCAGCTCCAGGTGGCGCCTCAGCTGATCGTGGACTTCCTGCAGCTCCGACGCGAACGCATCTGCTGTCTGCGGCTCCCCCTCCCCCATTCTTTCCAGTCCCGGGAAGGTTCTGGGGTGCCTCCCATTGTTGGCGAAGAACGGCGTGACCCCCGTGGACACGTGCTTCGTGTTGTTGTAGGCGAACTCGGCAAGCGGCAGGTAATCCACCCACGTCGCAGGCTGTTGATTTGCATAACATCTCAGGTACTGCTGCATGATGGCATTGACCCGCTCCGCTTGCCCGTTGGTCTGCGGGTGTCTCGCCGACGCCAGGTTGATCTTGACGTTCAGGAAGCCCATCAGCTTCTGCCAGAAATTCGAGATGAACTGCCGCCCCCGGTCGGACAGAATAGACCGTGGCAGACCGTGAACCTTGAACACGTGGTCTACGAACAGTTTGGCGGTTTGCTCCGCCGTGGCCACCTTCGCACACGGAATGAAATGTGCCATCTTGGAAAACAGGTCCACCACCACCAGCACTGCCGTCTTGCCTCTCGAGCTGGGCAGATCTGTGACAAAGTCCAGAGCCACCCTTTCCCAAGGTTCGACCGGAGTTTGCAGCGGTTCCAACAGTCCGGCCGGCGGTCTGTGCACTGGCTTGGCCCTCTGGCAGGTGTCACACCTCGCCACGTAGTCTGCGACCTCCCCTCTCATTCCAGGCCACCAGAAATCCCTGGCTACTAATTCCACCGTCTTCTCCTTGCCAAAGTGCCTGGCCGTGGGCGCGTCGTGCAGCTGCTGCAGCACCTTGGCGCGAAGGTCGTCTCCCGGCACGTAGATGGCCCCTTTACGGATGAGCAATCCATCTCGTAGCTGGAAACCGTCGGCCGCAGCCTTGCCCCTTTGCACCTCTGCCATCTTTGCTTGCGCGAAGGAGTCATCCTGCAACGCTCGTCGCACCGCCTCCAGGTCCACGGTGGCCGCGGCGCACGCCCACACTGTTGGTGCGAAGATGTGCATGGCGGCCGCTGGCGTTGCGTCCTCCAGATACTGTGGCTTACGGGAGAGGGCGTCCGCCATGATGTTAGTGTCCCCCGGGACATACTCTATGCGGAAGTCAAAGTTCGCAAAGAACTCAGCCCAACGTATCTGCCTCTGGTTTAGGAACTGTGCCGTGCGCCAGTGCTCCAAATTCTTGTGGTCCGTGCAAACCTGCACCGTGTGCTTGGCGCCGATCAGGAAGTGCCTCCACGCTTTGAACGCTGCATGAATGGCCAGCAACTCCCTGTCCCAGATGGTGTAGTTCTGCTCGGACTTGCTGAGCTTCCTGGAGTAAAACGCTCCCGGTCGCCACACCCCCTGCTGGTCCTTCTGCAGCAGGACCGCCCCCACGGCTCTGTCCGAGGCGTCTGTCTCCACCCTCATCGGCCTGCTGGGGTTGACATGAAGCAGCTGCTCTTCCGACGCGAAGAGACGCTTGAGCGCCTGAAAGGACTGCTCCGCCTGCTCTGTCCAAACGAACTTCTTTTTCTTGGAGCTAAGCGTATCTGTGATGGCCGCTGTCTGCATAGCAAAGCCTTTGATAAACTTGCGATAGAAGTTCGCGAAGCCGACAAACCGTTGGACCTCCTTCCGGTTGCGTGGACTCTTCCAATCCAACACCGCTCGAACCTTGGCGCTGTCCATGGCGAGCCCCTTGTCAGACAGCTTGTAGCCCAGAAAGTCCACCTCCGTCACGTCAAATTGGCACTTCTCCAGCTTGGCGTAGAGCCTATGTTGCTTTAGCCTGCTCAGCACTTCCTTGACGTGCCCGTCATGCTCCTGCTGCGATTCCGAAAAGATCAGGATGTCATCTAAGAAACAGACGCACGTCTTGTAGAGAAGTCCCGCCAACACGTGATGCATGAAAGCTTGAAAAACGTGGGAGCCATTTTGCAATCCAAAAGGCATAACTCTATATTCGTAGGTCCCCAGTGGCGTGAACATGGCCGTCTTCCACTCATCTCCTTCCCGCATGCGAATGAGGTTGTACGCCCCTCGCAGGTCCAACTTGGTGAACACCTTTCCCTTCCGCACCTTCGCTAGGAGGTCGTCGATTCGGGGCATGGGGAAGTCCGATGGCTTGGTCCCACTGTTTAAAATGCGATAGTCCACGACCAGTCTTTTTTGGGGCGTGTCTCGCTTTTTAACAAAGAATACAGGACTGCCCCCCGCTGCCTTGGACTCTCGGATGAAACCGCGCTCCAAATTATGATCTATGAACTCCTTGAGTTCTTGCAGTTCGTCCTCTGACATGGAATACAGTTTCCCTTTAGGCAGCGCCGCCCCCGGCAGTAGGTCAATTTTGCAGTCATATGGTCTGTGAGGGGGTAGTCTGTCCGCCTCCTTTTCGCAGAAAACTTCCAAAAATTCTGCGTACTTGTGGGGAATCGCTTGCAGCGTGCCTAGCAGCAGCTGTGACTCCTCTTCCTCTCCTTCCTGCCGGGGCACGATGCAATGTTCAGCACAAAAGGAAGAGCCGAAGATCAGCTGCCTCTGGTACCAAGCCAGCGTTGGGCTGTGCTTGTCCAGCCAACTCATTCCCAATACAATGGGCGTATCCGATAGTTGAGTGACATTGAAGCTGATGACTTCTTTGTGATTCCCAAGTCGCATCACCATCGGTGGCGTCTGCTTCACCACTTGCCCCCCTAGCAGCTCCCTGCCATCCACCGTGACAACCTGCAGGGGCAGTGTGGCCGGCAGCAACTGTATAGCGTGTTTGTCGACAAAGTCTTGCCCTATAAAGTCCGCATTGCTGCCCGAGTCCACGGTGATTGGCACGTCCATGGTGATGCCATTGGGCAGCTGGAGAGATGCGGTGAGCCTCACTACTGGTTTGGGCGGGAGGGGGTTCACGGGCTGTAAAATCTCTGGGGACTGCGTCACTAACACGTCTGGCTGGGCCCCAGTGCCTCTTCCTCCAGCCAGACTGCGTCGTTTCCCTGCTGTGGTCCACCTTGCTGCATCGCTGCAGTCACCATTGCTGAGGCTGCAGTGAGCTTGTGGGGCCTCTGGGGACACTCTTTCACCATGTGCCCTGGCTCCTCACAGACGTAACACTTCCTGTTCCCTCTAGGAGGCTTCGCTTTCACTGCTGCCGGTGCTAGGGCTCTGGTTGCTGACTGAGCCCTTGCCCCTCCAACCTCCATAGGTTCCGCTCCTCCTCCTGGTGGAGGCGTGGATTGCGCCCGCGCTGCGTCTCTGGGAAGGAAGGAGGGGCCCCTGGCTGGTTCGCGCCCTCCACGCCCTTCGTCCCTGCTCCACGGACGTTCTTCCAGCCGCACCCCCACTGCCAGTGCCCTCTGAACGACCTCCTGGGTGGTCCGGGGTCTCTCCCCCCTCGCGATTTCATCTTTAATCGAGCTGTGCAGCCCCTCCCAAAAGAGGTCTCTCACAGGGGCCGAATCTCTGTCCCATTCCAGGGCACTGACCAAAGCGAAAAAGCGGGCATGATATTGCCTTACGCTGGCCCTCCCTTGCCTTAGTCCATGCACCTCCTTCCGGGCAAGATCCACGTCAATGCTTGATAAAAAACACCCATCCATCGCTTTAATAAAGGCATCCGCATCTTGGAGCGCCGGATCCTTATCTCTCCATAGATTGCGCAGCCATGCTTTAGCATCCCCATGCAAATGGGACATGATGAATCCCACCTTCTCTTGCTCATCTCTAAAGTCTTTATTCAGCAGTTGCAGTGCGCACAGTACATCTGCTCTAAAGTTGGGATACTGTTGCAGGTTCCCATCGAAGTGAGAGACCAGACCTCCTGTACGTCTCGCCAACCCAATTCCCTCCTGTCTGGGTGTCTGCTTTGTAAGCACGTCTAACCTGACTTGGAGATCCCTGCAGGCGGCCGCTGCCTCCTCCTCTCTCTTCCGGGATGCGAGAGCCTCTGCATTCAGTTGCGACACTGCTTTTCTGAGTTCCTCTATCTGCTGCTCAGCCGTCATGTCGGCTGCCGTTCGTGAGCTCGCTGATAGGCACCTGCTTCTCTCCCCTCCTCGAGGCTGTAGATGCCCACACTTGTGAGACGGAGCTTACTGTCAGAGCTGCTCGAAGATCCTAGCTCACAGAGGATCACGCTAGCCAGCGATCATTAAGTAAAAGTCTTTATTGAGTTACAGTTTCCATTTTCAAGCTGCTGCGTGCAACTCTACGTCTAGTAGCTAGATCGGCGAAGCTCCGTCTGATTCTCCGCCCCTGGTGCACCAACTTAATATCCTAGCCCTGCTCCACCTTTTCCGCCTGACTGTTCTCCTCTGGGTCCCTCTGCCCCCCGGGGTTTCTTCCTTCCGGGATTCTTCTGACGCTGACCCGGACCCTCCTGCCTCCTTGCGCCGGGCTTTAGGACCTGGCTCCCTTTCCTGGCTGCTTACTGCGCCGCCTTCCTCTGCATTTGAACTTGGCGCGCGCGCCCAACCTTCCACTTTCCGCTTAACCGTTTCTTCGCTCCCCGATGGAGGTGTGGCCACTCCTGACTCATGCCCTCCCTCCTGTGGTGAGCTGCCAGCGCTTGCCCCCTGGCTCCCTTCCTCCTCCCTGCTCCCTAGCGGTGACGCTGGTCCCGATTTCCAACTGCTCTCCTCTGAGTCCCCTCTGGCTCTATCTTCCTGGGGTGCCCCCCTAAACTCCCCCCTTGCCCTGGCCACTGGTGCTCCTTTCTGTGAATCCTCTGATTCACTGGAAAGACTCGGAGATCTCGGGTCGTCGTCATCACTCATCTTTTCTTCTGCCTCTTCCCCTTCGCTCTCTGTTTCCTCCCTTGCCCTTGCCTCTGCTCCTAAACCCCTGACAGTTAGGGTTAGGGTTAGGGTTAGGGTTAGGGTTAGCGTTTCGGTTAGGTTTAGGGTTGGGGTTGGGATTACGGTTACGGTTAGGGTTAGGGTTAGGACTGGGGTTAGGGTTAGGGTTAGGACTGGGGTTAGGGTTAGGGTTAAAGTTAGGGTTAGGGTTACGGTTAGGGTTAGGATTGGGTTAGGGTTAGGGTTAGGGTTAGGGTTAGGGTTAGGGTTAGGGTTAGGGTTCACGTTTCGGATAGGGTTAGGGGTAGGGGTAGGCTTAGGGTTACGGTTAGTGTTACGGTTAGGGTTAGGGTTGGGGTTACGGTTAGGGTTATTGTTAGGGTTAGGGTTAGGGTTAGGGTTGTTGTTGGGGTTACGGTTAGGGTTAGGGTTAGGGTTAAGGTTAGGATTGGGTTAGGGTTAGGGATAAGGTTAAGGTTAGGGTTGGGTTAGGGTTCGCGTTTCGGTTAGGGTTAGGGTTAGGATTGGGGTTAGGGTTAGGGTTAGGGTTAGAATTGGGGTTAGGGTTAGGGTTAGGGTTAGGGTTAGGGTTAGGGTTAGGGTTAGGGTTATGGTTATGGTTAGGGTTAGGGTTAGCATTTCGGTTAGGGTTAGGGTTAGGTTTAGGGTTAGGGTTAGGGTTAGGGTTAGGGTTGGGGTTGGGGTTGGGGTTAGGGTTAGGGTTTGGGGTAGGGTTAGGGTTAGGGTTAGGATTGGGGTTAGTGTTATGGTTAGTGTTACGGTTAGGGTTAGGGTTAGGGTTAGCATTTCGGTTAGGCTTAGGGTTACGGTTAGTGTTACGGTTAGGGTTAGGGTTAGTGTTAGGGTTCGGATTGGGGTTCGGATTGGGGTTAGGATTAGGGTTAGGGTTAGGATGGCGGTTAGGGTTAGCGTTGGCCTTTCGGTTAGGGTTAGGGATGGGGTTGGGGTTAGGGTTAGGGTTAGTGTTTCGGTTAGGCTTAGGGTTACGGTTAGGGATAGGGTTGGTGTTAGGGTTAGGGTTAGGGTTAGAGTTAGGGTTAGGGTTAGGGTTAGGGTTAGGGTTTCGGTTCGGCTTAGGGTTACGGTTAGTGTTACGGTTAGTGTTAGGGTTAGGGTTAGGGTAAGGATTGGGGTTAGGGTTAGGGTTAGGGTTAGCATTGGGGTTAGGGTTAGGGTTAGGGTTAGGGATAGGGATAGGGTTAGGGATAGGGTTAGGGTTAGGGTTACGGTTAGGATTGGGTTAGGGTTAGGGTTAGGATTGGGTTAGGGTTCGCGTTTCGGATAGGGTTAGGGTTATGGTTAGGGTTAGCATTTCGGTTAGGGTTAGGGTTAGGTTTAGGGTTAGGGTTAGGGTTAGGGTTATTTTTAGGTTTAGGGTTAGGGTTAGGGTTAGGGTTAGGGTTAGTGTTGGTGTTGGGGTTAGGGTTAGGGTTAGGGTTAGGGTTAGGGTTAGGATTGGGTTAGGGTTAGGGTTAGGGTTAGGGTTAGGGTTAGGGTTAGGGTTAGGGTTAGGGTTAGGGTTAGGGTTAGGGTTAGGATTGGGTTAGGGTTCGCATTTCGGTTAGGGTTAGGGTTAGGGTTAGGGTTAGCGTTTCGGTTAGGTTTAGGGTTGGGGTTGGGATTACGGTTACGGTTAGGGTTAGGGTTAGGACTGGGGTTAGGGTTAGGGTTAGGGTTACCATTAGGGTTAGGGTTAGGGTTAAAGTTAGGGTTAGGGTTACGGTTAGGGTTAGGATTGGGTTAGGGTTAGGGTTAGGGTTAGGGTTAGGGTTAGGGTTAGGGTTAGGGTTAGGGTTAGGGTTAGGGTTAGGGTTAGGGTTGGGTTAGGGTTCGCGTTTCGGATAGGGTTAGGGTTAGGGTTAGGGGTAGGCTTATGGTTACGGTTAGTGTTACGGTTAGGGTTAGGGTTGGGGTTACGGTTAGGGTTATTGTTAGGGTTAGGGTTGTTGTTGGGGTTACGGTTAGGGTTAGGGTTAGGGTTAGGGTTAGGGTTAGGGTTAGGATTGGGTTAGGGTTAGGGATAAGGTTAAGGTTAGGGTTGGGTTAGGGTTCGCGTTTTGGTTAGGGTTAGGGTTAGGATTGGGGTTAGGGTTAGGGTTAGGGTTAGAATTGGGGTTAGGGTTAGGGTTAGGGTTAGGGTTAGGCTTAGGGTTAGGGTTAGGGTTAGGGTTAGGGTTAGGGTTAGCATTTCGGTTAGGGTTAGGGTTAGGTTTAGGGTTAGGGTTAGGGTTAGGGTTAGGGTTAGGGTTAGGGTTAGGGTTGGGGTTGGGGTTGGGGTTAGGGTTAGGGTTTGGGGTAGGGTTAGGGTTAGGGTTAGGATTGGGGTTAGTGTTATGGTTAGTGTTACGGTTAGGGTTAGGGTTAGGGTTAGCATTTCGGTTAGGCTTAGGGTTACGGTTAGTGTTACGGTTAGGGTTAGGGTTAGTGTTAGGGTTCGGATTGGGGTTGGGATTGGGGTTAGGATTAGGGTTAGGGTTAGGATGGCGGTTAGGGTTAGCGTTGGCCTTTCGGTTAGGGTTAGGGATGGGGTTGGGGTTAGGGTTAGGGTTAGTGTTTCGGTTAGGCTTAGGGTTACGGTTAGGGATAGGGTTGGGGTTAGGGTTAGGGTTAGGGTTAGAGTTAGTAGGGTTAGGGTTAGGGTTAGGGTTAGGGTTTCGGTTCGGCTTAGGGTTACGGTTAGTGTTACGGTTAGTGTTAGGGTTAGGGTTAGGGTAAGGATTGGGGTTAGGGTTAGGGTTAGGGTTAGCATTGGGGTTAGGGTTAGGGTTAGGGATAGGGATAGGGTTAGGGATAGGGTTAGGGTTAGGGTTACGGTTAGGATTGGGTTAGGGTTAGGGTTAGGATTGGGTTAGGGTTCGCGTTTCGGATAGGGTTAGGGTTATGGTTAGGGTTAGCATTTCGGTTAGGGTTAGGGTTAGGTTTAGGGTTAGGGTTAGGGTTATTTTTAGGTTTAGGGTTAGGGTTAGGGTTAGGGTTAGTGTTGGTGTTGGGGTTAGGGTTAGGGTTAGGGTTAGGGTTAGGGTTAGGGTTAGGGTTAGGATGGGTTAGGGTTAGGGTTAGGGTTAGGGTTAGGGTTAGGGTTAGGGTTAGGGTTAGGGTTAGGGTTAGGGTTAGGGTTAGGATTGGGTTAGGGTTCGCATTTCGGTTAGGGTTAGGGTTAGGGTTAGCGTTTCGGTTAGGTTTAGGGTTGGGGTTGGGATTACGGTTACGGTTAGGGTTAGGGTTAGGACTGGGGTTAGGGTTAGGGTTAGGGTTACCATTAGGGTTAGGGTTAGGGTTAAAGTTAGGGTTAGGGTTACGGTTAGGGTTAGGATTGGGTTAGGGTTAGGGTTAGGGTTAGGGTTAGGGTTGGGTTAGGGTTCGCGTTTCGGATAGGGTTAGGGTTAGGGGTAGGCTTATGGTTACGGTTAGTGTTACGGTTAGGGTTAGGGTTGGGGTTACGGTTAGGGTTATTGTTAGGGTTAGGGTTGTTGTTGGGGTTAGGGTTAGGGTTAGGGTTAGGGTTAGGGTTAGGGTTAGGGTTAGGGTTAGGGTTAGGGTTAGGATTGGGTTAGGGTTCGCGTTTCGGTTAGGGTTAGGGTTAGGGTTAGGATTGGGGTTAGGGTTAGGGTTAGGGTTAGGGTTAGGATTTTGGTTAGGGTTAGGGTTAGGGTTAGGGTTAGGGTTAGGGTTAGGGTTAGGGTTAGGGTTAGCATTTCGGTTAGGGTTAGGGTTAGGTTTAGGGTTAGGGTTAGGGTTAGGGTTAGTGTTGGGGTTGGGGTTAGGGTTTGGGGTAGGGTTAGGGTTAGGGTTAGGATTGGGGTTAGTGTTATGGTTAGTGTTACGGTTAGGGTTAGGGTTAGGGTTAGCATTTCGGTTAGGCTTAGGGTTACGGTTAGTGTTACGGTTAGGGTTAGGGTTAGTGTTAGGGTTCGGATTGGGGTTCGGATTGGGGTTAGGATTAGGGTTAGGGTTAGGATGGCGGTTAGGGTTAGCGTTGGCCTTTCGGTTAGGGTTAGGGATGGGGTTGGGGTTAGGGTTAGGGTTTCGGTTAGGCTTAGGGTTACGGTTAGGGATAGGGTTGGTGTTAGGGTTAGGGTTAGAGTTAGGGTTAGGGTTAGGGTTAGGGTTAGGGTTAGGGTTTCGGTTCGGCTTAGGGTTACGGTTAGTGTTACGGTTAGGGTTAGGGTTAGGGTTAGGGTTAGGGTTAGGGTTAGGGTAAGGATTGGGGTTAGGGTTAGGGTTAGGGTTAGCATTGGGGTTAGGGTTAGTGTTAGTGTTAGGGATAGGGTTAGGGTTAGGGTTAGGGTTAGGGTTAGGGTTAGGGATAAGGTTAGGGTTTCGGTTAGGCTTAGGGTTACGGTTACTGTTACGGTTAGGGTGAGGGTTCGGGTTAGGGTTACGGTTAGGATTGGGGTTAGGGTTAGGGTTAGGGTTAGGGTTAGCATTGGGGTTAGGGTTAGGGTTACGGTTACGGTTAGGATTGGGTTAGGGTTAGGGTTAGGGTTAGGATTGGGTTAGGGTTTGCGTTTCGGATAGGGTTAGGGTTATGGTTAGGGTTAGGGTTAGGGTTAGGGTTAGGTTTAGGGTTAGGGTTAGGGTTAGGGTTAGGGTTAGGGTTAGGGTTAGGGTTAGGGTTAGGGTTGGGTTGGGGTTGGGGTTAGGGTTAGGGTTTGGGTTTGGGTTTGGGGTAGGGTTAGGGTTAGGGTTAGGGTTAGGATTGGGGTTAGTGTTATGGTTAGGGTTACGGTTAGTGTTAGGGTTAGCATTTCGGTTAGGCTTAGGGTTACGGTTAGTGTTACGGTTAGGGTTAGGGTTAGGGTTAGGGTTCGGATTGGGGTTAGGATTAGGGTTAGGGTTAGGATGGGGGTTAGGGTTAGCGTTGGCCTTTCGGTTAGGGTTAGGGTTAGGGATGGGGTTGGGGTTAGGGTTAGGGATAGCGTTTCGGTTAGGCTTAGGGTTACGGTTAGGGTTAGGGTTGGTGTTAGGGTTAGGGTTAGGGTTAGGGTTAGGGTTAGGGTTAGGGTTAGGGTTAGGGATAGGGATAGGGTTAGGGTTTCGGTTAGGCTTAGGGTTACGGTTACTGTTACGGTTAGGGTTAGGGTTAGGGTTAGGATTGGGGTTAGGGTTAGGGTTAGGGTTAGCATTGGGGTTAGGGTTAGGGTTAGGGTTACGGTTACGGTTTGGATTGGGTTAGGGTTAGGGTTAGTGTTAGGATAGGGTTAGGGTTCGCGTTTCGGATAGGGTTAGGGTTATGGTTAGGGTTAGGGTTAGCATTTCGGTTAGGGTTAGGGTTAGGGTTAGGTTTAGGTTTAGGGTTAGGGTTATTTTTAGGTTTAGGGTTAGGGTTAGGGTTAGGGTTAGTGTTGGGGTTAGGGTTAGGGTTAGGATTGGGTTAGGGTTAGGATTGGGTTAGGGTTAGGGTTAGGGTTAGGGTTAGGGTTAGGGTTAGGGTTAGGGTTAGGGTTAGGGTTAGGGTTAGGGTTAGGATTGGGTTAGGGTTCGCATTTCGGTTAGGGTTAGGGTTAGGGTTAGGGTTAGCGTTTCGGTTAGGTTTAGGGTTGGGGTTGGGATTACGGTTACGGTTAGGGTTAGGACTGGGGTTAGGGTTAGGGTTACCATTAGGGTTAGGGTTAGGGTTATAGTTAGGGTTAGGGTTACGGTTAGGGTTAGGATTGGGTTAGGGTTAGGGTTAGGGTTAGGGTTAGGGTTAGGGTTGGGTTAGGGTTCGCGTTTCGGATAGGGTTAGGGTTAGGTGTAGGCTTAGGGTTACGGTTAGTGTTACGGTTAGGGTTAGGGTTGGGGTTACGGTTAGGGTTATTGTTAGGGTTAGGGTTAGGGTTAGGGTTGTTGGGGTTACGGTTAGGGTTAGGGTTAGGGTTAGGGTTAGGCTTACGGTTAGGGTTAGGGTTAGGGTTAGGGTTAGGATTTGGTGTTAGGGTTAGGGTTAGGGTTAGTGTTACGGTTAGTGTTACGGTTAGGGTTAGGGTTAGGGTTAGTGTTACGTTTAGGGTTTAGGGTTAGGGTTAGGGTTAGGGTTAGGGTTAGGGTTAGGGTTAGGGTTAGGGTTAGGATTGGGTTAGGGTTAGGGATAAGGTTAAGGTTACGGTTGGGTTA
>NC_138129.1:102848058-102865558 GCF_964188305.1 Podarcis bocagei
ACTTTCCGTCTGACCGTTTCTTCGCTCCCCCATGGAGGTGTGGCCACTCCTGACTCGTGCCCTCCCCCCTGTTGCGAGCTGCCAGCGCTTGATCTCTGGCGCTCTTCCTCTTCCCTGCTCTCTGGCTGTGACGCTGGTCCCGATTTCCAACTGCTCTCCTCGGAGTCCCCTCTGGCCCTATCTTCCTGGGGTGTCCCCCTAGGCTCCCCCCTTGCCCTGACCACTGGTGCTCCTTTCTGTGAATCTTCTGATTCACTGGAAAGACTCGGAGATCTCGGGTCGTCGTCATCACTCATCTTTTCTTCTGCCTCCTCCCCCTCGCTCTCTGTTTCCTCCCCCTTGCCTCCCCCTTGCCTCTGCTCCTGAACCCCTGACAGTTACGGTTAGGATTGGGTTAGGGTTAGGGTTAGGGTTAGGATTGGGTTAGGGTTCGCGTTTCGGATAGGGTTAGGGTTATGGTTAGGGTTAGGGTTAGCATTTCGGTTAGGGTTAGGGTTAGGTTTAGGGTTAGGGTTATTTTTAGGTTTAGGGTTAGGGTTAGGGTTATTGTTGGTGTTGGGGTTAGGGTTAGGGTTAGGGTTAGGGTTAGGATTGGGTTAGGGTTAGGGTTAGGGTTAGGGTTAGGGTTAGGATTGGGTTAGGGTTCGCATTTCGGTTAGGGTTAGGGTTAGGGTTAGGGTTAGCGTTTCGGTTAGGTTTAGGGTTGGGGTTGGGATTACGGTTACGGTTAGGGTTAGGGTTAGGACTGGGGTTAGGGTTAGGGTTACCATTAGGGTTAGGGTTAGGGTTATAGTTAGGGTTAGGGTTACGGTTACGGTTAGGGTTAGGATTGGGTTAGGGTTAGGGTTAGGGTTAGGGTTGGTTAAGGGTTCGCGTTTCGGATAGGGTTAGGGGTAGGGGTAGGCTTAGGGTTACGGTTAGTGTTACGGTTAGGGTTAGGGTTGAGGTTACGGTTAGGGTTATTGTTAGGGTTAGGGTTAGGGTTAGGGTTGTTGTTGGGGTTACGGTTAGGGTTAGGGTTAGGGTTATGGTTAGGGTTAGGGTTAGGATTGGGTTAGGGTTAGGGATAAGGTTCAGGTTAGGGTTGGGTTAGGGTTCGCGTTTCGGTTAGGGTTAGGGTTAGGATTGGGGTTAGGGTTAGGGTTAGGATTGGGGTTAGGGTTAGGGTTAGGGTTACGGTTACGGTTAGGATTGGGTTAGGGTTAGGGTTGGGTTAGGGTTCGCATTTCGGATAGGGTTAGGGTTATGTTTAGGGTTAGGGTTAGCATTTCGGTTAGGGTTAGGGTTAGGTTTAGGGTTAGGGTTAGGGTTATTTTTAGGTTTAGGGTTAGTGTTACGGTTAGTGTTACGGTTAGGGTTAGGGTTAGGGTTAGGGTTAGGGTTAGGGTTAGCGTTTCCGTTAGGCTTAGGGTCAGTGTTAGTGTTACGTTTAGGGTTTAGGGTTAGGGTTAGGGTTAGGGTTAGGGTTAGGGTTAGGGTTAGGATTCGGTTAGGGATAGGGTTAGGGTTAGGGTTGGGTTAGGGTTGGCGTTTCGGTTAGTGTTATGGTTAGGGTTGGGGTTGGGGTTAGGGTTAGGGTTAGGGTTAGGTTTAGGGTTAGGGTTGGGGTTAGGATTGGGGTTAGGGTTCGGGTTCGGGTTAGGATTGGGGTTAGGGTTACGATTTGGGTTAGGGTTAGGATTAGGGTTAGGATTGGGGTTATGGTTAGGGTTACGGTTACGGTTGGGGTTACGGTTAGGGTTAGGGTTAGCGTTTCGGTTAGGCTTAGGGTTACGGTTAGTGTTACGGTTAGGGTTAGGGTTAATGTTAGGATTACGGTTAGGGTTAGGGTTACGGTTAGGGTTAGCGTTTCGGTTAGGGTTAGCGTTTCGGTGAGGGTTAGGGTTAGGGTTAGGGTTAGGGTTACTGTTACTGTTAGGGTTAGGGTTAGGGTTAGGGTTAGGGTTAGGGTTAGGGTTAAGGTTAGGGTTCGGATTGGGTTAGGGTTAGGATTTGGGTTAGGGTTCGGGTTAGGATTGGGGTTAGCGTTACCGTTTCGGTTAGCCTTAGGGTTAGGGTAAGGGTTAGGGGTTAGGGTTAGGGTTAGGGTTAGGGTTAGCATTTCGGTTAGTGTTAGGGTTAGGGTTGGGGTTAGGGTTAGGGTTAGGTTAGGGTTGGGTTGGGGTTCGCGTTTCGGTTAGTGTTATGGTTAGGGTTGGGGTTGGCGTTAGGGTTAGGGTTAGGGTTTGGGTAAGGGTTAGGATTGGGGTTAGGGTTAGGGTTAGGGTTAGGGTTACGGTTACGATTGGGTTAGGGTTAGGGTTGGGTTAGGGTTCGCGTTTCGTATAGGGTTAGGGTTATGGTTTGGGTTAGGGCTAGCATTTCGGTTAGGGTTAGGGTTTGGGTTAGGGTTAGGGTTATTTTTCGGTTTAGGGTTAGGTTTAGGGTTAGGGTTAGCGTTAATGTTGGTGTTGGTGTTGGGGTTAGGGATAGGGTTAGGGTTAGGATTTGGTGTTAGGGTTAGGGTTAGTGTTACGGTTAGTGTTACGGACAGGGTTACGGTTAGGGTTAAGGTTAGCGTTTCCGTTAGGCTTAGGGTTAGTGTTAGTGTTACGGTTAGTGTTAGGGTTACGGTTAGGGTTAGGGTTAGGATTGGGTTAGGGATAGGGTTAGGGTTAGGGTTGGGTTAGGGTTTGCGTTTCGGTTAGTGTTATGGTTAGGGTTAGGGTTGGGTTTGGGGTTAGGGTTAGGGTTAGGGTTAGGGTTAGGATTGGGGTTAGGGTTAGGGTTTGGGTTTGGGTTAGGATTGGGGTTATGGTTAGGGTTACGGTTACGGTTGGGGTTACGGTTTGGGTTAGGGTTAGCGTTTCGGTTAGGCTTAGGGTTACGGTTAGTGTTACGGTTAGGGTTAGGGTTAGGGTTAGGATTACGTTTACGGTTAGGGTTAGGGTTAGCGTTTCGGTTAGGGTTAGGGTTACTGTTACTGTTACTGTTACTGTTACGGTTAGGGTTAGGGTTAGGGTTAGGGTTAGGGTTAGGGTTAGGGTTAGGGTTAGGGTTAGGGTTACGGTTAGGGTTAGGGTTAGGGTTAGGGTTAGGGTTCGGATTGTGTTAGGGTTAGGATTTGGGTTAGGGTTAGGGTTTGGGTTAGGGTTAGGATTGGGGTTAGCGTTACCGTTTCGGTTAGGCTTAGGGTTAGGGTTAGGGTTAGGGGTTAGGGTTAGGGTTAGCGTTTCGGGTAGGGTTAGGGTTAGGGTTGGGTTGGGGTTCACGTTTCGGTTAGTGTTATGGTTAGGGTTGGGGTTGGGGTTGGGGTTAGGGTTAGGGTTAGGGTTAGGGTTAGTATTGGGGTTAGGGTTAGGGTTATGATTGTGGTTAGGGTTAGGGTTTGGGTTAGGGATACGGTTAGGATTAGGGTTAGGATTGGGGTTAGGGTTAAGTTTAGGGTTACGGTTAGCGCTACGGTTAGGGTTAGGGTTAGGTTTAGCGTTATGGTTACGGTTAGGGTTACGTTTACGGTTAGGGTTAGTGTTTCGGTTAGGGTTAGCGTTTCAGTTAGGGTTAGGGTTAGGGTTAGGGTTACGGTTAGTGTTACGGTTAGGATTTGGGTTAGGGTTCGGATTAGGGTTAGGATTAGGGTTAGGGTTAGGGTTCGGGTTATGGTTAGGGTTAGGGTTAGGGTTAGCGTTTCGGTTAGGGTTAGGGTTAGGGTTAGGGTTAGGGTTAGGGTTAGGGTTAGTGTTGGGGTTGGGGTTGGGGTTGGGGTTGGGGTTAGGGTTAGGGTTAGGGTTTGGGTTTGGGTTTGGGTTTGGGTTTGGGGTAGGGTTAGGGTTAGGGTTAGGGTTAGGATTGGGGTTAGTGTTAGGGTTAGGGTTACGGTTAGTGTTACGGTTAGGGTTAGGGTTAGGGTTAGCATTTCGGTTAGGCTTAGGGTTACGGTTAGTGTTACGGTTAGGGTTAGGGTTAGGGTTTGGATTGGGGTTAGGATTAGGGTTAGGGTTAGGATGGGGGTTAGGGTTATCGTTGGCCTTTCGGTTAGGGTTAGGGTTAGGGATGGGGTTGGGGTTAGGGTTAGGGTTAGGGTTAGCGTTTCGGTTAGGCTTAGGGTTACGGTTAGGGTTGGTGTTAGGGTTAGGGTTAGAGTTAGGGTTAGGGTTAGGGTTAGCGTTAGGGTTAGGGTTAGGGTTAGGGTTAGGGTTTCGGTTAGGCTTAGGGTTACGGTTAATGTTAGGGTTAGGGTTAGGGTTAGGGATTAGGATTAGGATTAGACTTAGGGTTAGGGTCAGAGTTAGGGTTAGGGTTAGGGTTAGGGTTAGGGTTTCGGTTAGGCTTAGGGTTACTGTTACTGTTACAGTTAGGGTTAGGGTTAGGATTGGGGTTAGGGTTAGTGTTAGCAATGGGGTTAGGGTTAGGGTTAGGGTTACGGTTATGGTTAGGATTGGGTTAGGGTTAGGGTTAGGATTGGGTAAGGGTTCGTGTTTCGGATAGGGTTAGGGTTATGGTTAGGGTTAGGGTTAGCATTTCATTTAGGGTTAGGGTTAGGTTTAGGGTTAGGGTTACGGTTATTTTTGGGTTTAGGGTTAGGGTTAGGGTTAGGGTTAGGGTTAGGGTTAGTGTTGGTGTTGGTGTAGGGGTGAGGGTTAGGGTTAGGGTTAGGATTTGGTGTTAGGGTTAGGGTTAGGGTTACGGTAAGTGTTACGGTTAGGGTTAGGGTTGGGGTTACGGTTAGGGTTAGGGTTAAGGTTGGGTTTTCGGTTAGGGTTATTGTTAAGGTTAGGGTTAGTGTTAGCGTTTCGGTTAGGGTTGGGGTTAGGGTTAGGGTTAGGGTTAGGATTGGGGTTAGGGTTAGGGTTAGGGTTAGGGTTAGGGTTAGGGTTAGGGTTAGGGTTTCGGTTAGGCTTAGGGTTACGGTTAGTGTTACGGTTAGGGTTAGGGTTGGGGTTACGGTTATGGTTATTGTTAGGGTTAGGGTTAGGGTTGTTGTTGGGGTTACGGTTATGGTTAGGGTTAGGGTTACGGTTAGGGTTAGGGTTAGGGTTAGGGTTAGGATTGGGTTAGGGTTAGGGATAAGGTTATGGTTAGGGTTAGGGTTAGGGTTAGGGTTCGCGTTTCGGTTAGGGTTAGGGTTAGGGTTAGGGTTAGGGTTAGGGTTCGCGTTTCGGTTAGGGTTAGGGTTAGGATTGGGGTTAGAGTTAGGGTTAGGATTGGGGTTAGGGTTAGGGATAGGGTTAGGGTTAGGGTTAGGGTTAGGGTTAGGGTTAGGGTTACGGTTACGGTTAGGATTGGGTTAGGGTTAGGGTAGGGTTAGGGTTCGCGTTTCGGATAGGGTTAGGGTTATGCTTAGGTTTAGGGTTAGCATTTCGGTTAGGGTTAGGGTTAGGTTTAGGGTTAGGGTTATTTTTAGGTTTAGGGTTAGGGTTAGGGTTAGAATTTGGTGTTAGGGTTAGGGTTAGTGTTACGGTTAGTGTTACGGTTAGGGTTAGGGTTAGGGTTAGCGTTTAAGTTAGGCTTAGGGTTAGTGTCAGTGTTACGGTTAGGGTTTAGGGTTAGGGTTCGGGTCAGGGTTAGGCTTAGGGTTAGGGTTAGGATTGGGTTAGGGATAGGGTTAGTGTTAAAGTTGGGTTAGGGTGGGCTTTTCGGTTAGTGTTATGGTTAGGGTTAGGGTTGGGGTTGGGGTTAGGGTTAGGGTTAGGGTTAGGGTTAGGATTGGGGTTAGGGTTCGGGTTCGGGTTAGGATTGGGGTTAGGGTTACGGTTTGGGTTTCGGTTAGGATTACGGTTAGGATTGGGGTTATGGTTAGGGTTACGGTTACGGTTGGGGTTGGGGTTACGGTTAGGGTTAGCGTTTTGGTTAGGCTTAGGGTTACGGTTTGTGTTACGGTTAGGGTTAGGGTTAAGGTTAGGATTACGGTTAGGGTTAGGGTTACGGTTAGGGTTAGCATTTCGGTTAGGGTTAGCGTTTCGGTTAGGGTTAGGGTTAGGGTTAGGGTTAGGGTTAGGGTTACTGTTACTGTTACGGTTAGGGTTAGGGTTAGGGTAAGGGTTAGGGTTAGGGTTCGGATTGGGTTAGGGTTAGGATTTGGGTTAGGGTTAGGGTTAGGATTGGGGTTAGCGTTACCGTTTCGGTTAGGCTTAGGGTTAGGGTAAGGGTTTGGGGTTAGGGTTGGGGTTAGGGTTAGCGTTTCGGTTAGTGTTAGGGTTAGGGTTGGGGTTAGGGTTAGGGTTAGGATTGGGTTAGGGATAGGGTTAGGGTTAGGGTTAGGGTGAGGTTGGGGTTCGCTTTTCGGTTAGTGTTATCGTTAGGGTTGGGGTTGGCGTTAGGGTTAGGGTTAGGGTTAGGGTAAGGAGGGTGTGGTGAAAGGTGTCCAGGGTCTGTTGACCATGGGTCCAGATGATAAAAATATCATCAATGTATCGCAGGTTAGGGTAAGGGTTAGGATTGGGGTTAGGGTTAGGGTTAGGGTTAGGGTTAGGGTTAGGGTTACGGTTAGGATTGGGTTAGGGTTAGGATTGGGGTTAGGGTTAAGGTTAAGGTTAGGGTTACGGTTAGCGTTACGGTTAGGGTTAGGGTAAGGTTTAGGGTTAGGGTTAGGGTTACGGTTACGGTTACGGTTAGGGTTAGGGTTAGGGTTACGGTTACGGTTAGGATTAGTGTTTCTGTTAGGGTTAGCGTTTCGGTTAGGGTTAGGGTTAGGATTGGGTTAGGGTTAAGGTTAGGGTTATGGTTAGGGTTAGGGTTAGGGTTAGGGTTAGGGTTACGGTTAGGATTTGGGTTACGGTTCGGATTAGGGTTAGGATTGGGGTTAGGGTTCGGGTTATGGTTAGGGTTAGGGTTAGGGTTAGCGTTTCGGTTAGGGTTAGGGTTAGGTTTAGGGTTAGGGTTAGGGTTAGGGTTTCGGTTAGGCTTAGGGTTACGGTTACTGTTACGGTTAGGGTTAGGGTTAGGATTGGGGTTAGGGTTAGGGTTAGGGTTAGGATTGGGTTAGGGTTCGCGTTTCGGATAGGGTTAGGGTTATGGGTAGGGTTAGGGTTAGCATTTCGGTTAGGGTTAGGGTTAGGTTTAGGGTTAGGGTTACGGTTATTTTTGGGTTTAGGGTTAGGGTTAGGGTTACGGTTAGGGTTAGTGCTGGTCTTGGGGTTAGGGTTAGGGTTAGGGTTAGGATTTGGTGTTAGGGTTAGGGTTAGTGTTACGGTAAGTGTTACGGTTAGGGTTAGGGTTAGGGTTGGGGTTAGGGGTTAGGGTTAGGGATAGGGTTAGCGTTTCGGTTAGTGTTAGGGTTAGGGTTGGGGTTAGGGTTAGTGTTAGGGTTACGGTTAGGATTGGGTTAGGGATAGGGTTAGGGTTAGGGTTGGGTTGGGGTTCGCGTTTCGGTTAGTGTTATGGTTAGGGTTGGGGTTGGGGTTGGGGTTAGGGTTAGGGTTAGGGTTAGCATTGGGGTTAGGGTTAGGGTTACGATTGGGGTTAGGGTTAGGGTTAGGGTTTGGGTTAGGGATACGATTAGGATTAGGGTTAGGATTGGGGTTAGGGTTAAGGTTAGGGTTACGGTTAGCGTTACGGTTAGGGTTAGGTTTAGGGTTACGGTTACGGTTAGGGTTAGGGTTACGGTTACGGTTAGGGTTAGTGTTTCGGTTAGGGTTAGCGTTTCGGTTAGGGTTAGGGTTAGGATTGGGTTAGGGTTAAGGTTAGGGTTATGGTTATGGTTAGGGTTAGGGTTTGGTTTACGGTTAGTGTTACGGTTAGGGTTAGGGTTAGGGTTAGGGTTAGGGTTGGGGTTAGGGTTAGGGTTAGGGTTAGGGTTAGGATTTGGGTTAGGGTTCAGATTAGGGTTAGGGTTAGGGTTAGGGTTAGGGTTGGGGTTAGGGTTAGGGTTATGGTTATGGTTATGGTTAGGGTTAGGGTTAGGGTTAGCGTTTCGGTTAGGGTTAGGGTTAGGTTTAGGTTTCGGGTTAGGGTTAGTGTTGGGGTTGGGGTTGGGGTTAGGGTTAGGGTTTGGGTTAGGGTAAGGGTTAGGGTTAGGGTTAGGGTTACGGTTAGTGTTACGGTTAGGGTTAGGGGTAGGGTTAGCATTTCGGTTAGGCTTCGGGTTACGGTTAGTGTTACGGTTAGGGTTAGGGTTAGGGTTCGGATTGGGGTTAGGGTTAGGGTTAGGGTTAGGATGGGGGTTCGGGTTAGCGTTGGACTTTCGGTTAGGGTTAGGGATAGGGTTAGGGATGGGGTTGGGGTTGGGGTTAGGGTTAGGGTTAGGGTTAGGGTTAGGGTTATGGTTAGGGTTTCGGTTAGGCTTAGGGTTACGGTTAGTGTTACGGTTAGGGTTAGGGTTAGGGTTCGATTTGGGGTTAGGGTTAGGGTTAGGGTTAGGATGGGGGTTCGGGTTAGCGTTGGACTTTCGGTTAGTGTTAGGGATAGGGTTAGGGATGGGGTTGGGGTTGGGGTTAGGGTTAGGGTTAGGGTTAGGGTTAGGGTTAGGGTTAGGGTTATGGTTATGGTTAGGGTTTCGGTTAGGCTTAGGGTTACGGTTAGTGTTACGGTTAGGGTTAGGGATTAGGATTAGGGTTAGGGTTAGCTTTAGGGTTAGGGTTAGGGTTAGGGTTAGGGATCGGGTTTCGGTTAGGCTAGGGTTACGGTTACTGTTACGGTTAGGGTTAGGGTTTGGATTGGGGTTAGTGTTAGGGTTAGGGTTAGGGTTAGGATTGGGGTTAGGGTTAGGGTTAGCGTTAGCGTTAGGGTTAGGGTTAGGGTTACGGTTACGGTTAGGATTGGGTTAGGGTTAGGGTTCGCGTTTCGGATAGGGTTAGGGTTCGCATTTCGGATAGGGTTAGGGTTATGGTTAGGGTTAGGGTTAGCATTTCGGTTAGGGTTAGGGTTAGGTTTAGGGTTAGGGTTATTTTTAGGTTTAGGGTTAGGGTTAGGGTTAGGGTTAGGGTTAGGGTTAGTGTTGGTGTTGGTGTTGGGGTTAGGGTTAGGGTTAGGGTTAGGATTTGGTGTTAGGGTTAGGGTTAGTGTTACGGTAAGTGTTACGGTTAGGGTTAGGGTTAGGGTTAGGGTTAGGGTTAGGGTTAGCGTTTCCGTTAGGCTTAGGGTTAGTGTTAGTGTTACGGTTAGGGTTAGGGTTACGGTTAGGGTTATTGTTAGGGTTAGGGTTAGCGTTTTGGTTAGTGTTAAGGTTAGGGTTGGGTTTAGGGTTAGGGTTAGGGTTAGGGTTAGGGTTAGGATTGGGTTAGGGATAGGGTTAGGGTTAGGGTTAGGGTTGGGTTAGGGTTCGCGTTTCGGTTAGTGTTATGGTTGGGGTTGGGGTTGGGGTAAGGGTTAGGTTTAGGGTTAGAGTTAGGATTGGGTTTAGGGTTAGGGTTAGGGTTAGGATTGGGGTTAGGGTTAGGGTTTGGGTTAGTGTTAGGATTAGGGTTAGGATTGGGGTTAGGGTTAGGGTTAGGGTTACGGTTGGGGTTACGGTTAGGGTTAGGGTTAGCGTTAGCGTTTCGGTTAGGCTTAGGGTTACGGTTAGTGTTACGGTTTGGGTTAGGGTTAGGGTTAGGGTTAGGGTTAGCATTACGGTTAGGGTTACGTTTACGTTTACGGTTACGGTTACTGTTAGCGTTAGGGTTAGGGTTAGGGTTAGGGTTAGGGTTACGGTTATGGTTAGGGTTAGCGTTTCGGTTAGGGTTAGGGTTAGGGTTAGCATTAGCATTTCGGTTAGGCTTAGGGTTAGGGTTAGGGGTAAGGGTTAGGGTTAGGGTTAGCGTTTCGGTTAGTGTTAGGGTTAGGGTTGGGGTTAGGATTAGGGTTAGGGTTAGGGTTAGCGTTAGCGTTAGGGTTAGGATGGGTTAGGGATAGGGATAGGGTTAGGGTTGGGTAAGGTTTCGCGTTTCGGTTAGTGTTATGGGTAGGGTTAGGGTTGGGGTTAGGGATACGGTTAGGATTAGGGTTAGGATTGGGGTTAGGGTTAGGGTTAGGGTTAGGGTTACGGTTACGGTTAGGGTTACGGTTACGGTTATGGTTAGCGTTTCGGTTAGGGTTGGCGTTTCGGTTAGGGTTAGGGTTAGGATTGGGTTAGGGTTAAGGTTAGGGTTAGGGTTAGGGTTAGGGTTAAGGTTACGGTTAGTGTTACGGTTAGGGTTAGGGTTATGTTTAGGGTTAGGATTGGGATTGGGGTTTGGGTTAGGGTTAGGGTTAGGATTGGGGTTAGGGTTAGGGTTCGGATTAGGGTTAGGATTGGGGTTAGGTTTAGGGTTAGGGTTAGGGTTGGGGTTAGGGTTAGGGTTAGGGTTAGGGTTAGGGTTAAGGTTAGGATTAGGGTTAGGGTTAGGGTTAGGGTTAGGGTTACGGTTACTGTTAGGGTTAGGGTTAGGGTTACGGTTATGGTTAGGGTTAGCGTTTCGGTTAGGGTTAGGGTTAGGGTTACTGTTACGGTTAGGGTTAGGGTTAGGGTTAGGGTTAGCATTTCGGTTAGGCTTAGGGTTAGGGTTAGGGGTAAGGGTTAGGGTTAGGGTTAGCGTTTCGGTTAGTGTTAGGGTTAGGGTTGGGGTTAGGGTTAGGGTTAGGGTTAGGGTTAGCGTTAGCGTTTGCGTTAGGGTTAGGATGGGTTAGGGATAGGGTTAGGGTTAGGGTTGGGTAAGGTTTCGCGTTTCGGTTAGTGTTATGGTTTGGGTTAGGGTTGGGGTTAGGGATACCGTTAGGATTAGGGTTAGGATTGGGGTTAGGGTTAGGGTTAGGGTTACGGTTACGGTTAGGGTTAGGGTTAGGGTTAGGGTCAGGGTTAGGGTTACGGTTACGGTTACGGTTAGGGTTAGGGTTAGCGTTTCGGTTAGGGTTGGCGTTTCGGTTAGGGTTAGGGTTAGGATTGGGTTAGGGTTAAGGTTAGGGTTAGGGTTAGGGTTAGGGTTAAGGTTACGGTTAGTGTTACGGTTAGGGTTAGGGTTAGGTTTAGGGTTAGGATTGGGGTTAGGGTTAGGGTTCGGATTAGGGTTAGGATTGGGGTTAGGGTTAGGGTTGTGGTTAGGGTTAGGGTTAGCGTTTCGGTTAGGGTTAGGGTTAGGGTTAGGGTTAGGGTTTGGGTTATGGTTAGGGTTAGGGTTAGGGTTAGGGTTCCGGTTAGCGTTAGGGTTAGGATTGGGGTTAGTGTTAGTGTTAGGGTTACGGTTAGTGTTACGGTTAGGGTTAGGGTTAGGGTTAGCATTTCGGTTAGGCTTAGGGTTACGGTTAGTGTTACGGTTAGGGATAGGGTTAGGGTTCGAATTGAGGTTAGCGTTAGGGTTAGGGTTAGGATGGGGGTTAGGGTTAGGGTTGGCGTTTGGGTTAGGGATACGGTTAGGGTTAGGGTTAGGATTGGGGTTAGGGTTAAGGTTAGGGTTACGGTTAGTGTTACGGTTAGGGTTAGGTTTAGGGTTACGGTTACGGTTAGGGTTACGGTTACGGTTAGGGTTAGTGTTTCGGTTAGGGTTAGCGTTTCGGTTAGGGTTAGGGTTAGTATTTCGGTTAGGGTTAGCGTTTCGGTTAGGGTTAGGGTTAGGATTGGGTTAGGGTTAAGGTTAGGGTTAGTGTTAGGGTTAGGGTTACGGTTAGTGTTACGGTTAGGGTTAGGGTTAGGGTTAGGATTGGGGTTACGGTTAGGGTTAGGGTTAGGGTTAGGGTTAGGGTTAGCGTTTTGGTTAGTGTTATGGTGAGGGTTGGGGTTGGGGTAAGGGTTAGGGTTAGGGTTAGGGTTAGGATTGGGGTTAGGGTTAGGGGTAGGGTTAGGATTGGGGTTAGGGTTAGGGTTTGGGTTAGTGTTAGGATTAGGGTTAGGATTGGGGTTAGGGTTAGGGTTACGGTTGGGGTTACGGTTAGGGTTAGGGTTAGGGTTAGCGTTAGCGTTTCGGTTAGGCTTAGGGTTACGGTTAGTGTTACGGTTTGGGTTAGGTTTAGGGTTAGGGTTAGGGTTAGGGTTAGGGTTAGCATTACGGTTAGGGTTACGTTTACGGTTACGGTTACGGTTACTGTTAGAGTTAGGGTTAGGGTTAGGGTTAAGGTTAGGGTTAGGGTTAGGGTTACGGTTATGGTTAGGGTTAGCGTTTCGGTTAGGGTTAGGGTTAGGGTTAGGGTTACTGTTACGGTTAGGGTTAGGGTTAGGGTTAGCATTTCGGTTAGGCTTAGGGTTAGGGTTAGGGGTTAGGGTTAGGGTTAGCGTTTCGGTTAGTGTTAGGGTTAGGGTTGGGGTTAGGGTTAAGGTTAGGGTTAGCGTTAGCGTTAGGGTTAGGATGGGTTAGGGATAGGGTTAGGGTTAGGGTTGGGTAAGGTTTCGCGTTTCGGTTAGTGTTATGGTTAGGGTTAGGGTTGCGGTTAGGGATACGGTTAGGATTAGGGTTAGGATTAGGGTTAGGGTTTGGGTTAGGGTTAGGGTTAGGGTTAGGGTTAGGGTTACGGTTACGGTTACGGTTACGGTTAGGGTTAGGGTTAGGGTTAGGGTTAGGGTTACGGTTAGGGTTAGCGTTTCGGTTAGGGTTAGGTTTAGGGTTACGGTTACGGTTACGGTTATGGTTAGGGTTACGGTTATGGTTACAGTTACGGTCACGGTTAGGGTTAGTGTTTCGGTTAGAGTTAGCGTTTCGGTTAGGGTTAGGGTTAGTGTTTCGGTTAGGGTTAGCGTTTCGGTTAGGGTTAGGGTTAGGGTTAGGATTGGGTTAGGGTTAGGGTTAGGGTTAGGGTTAGGGTTAGGGTTAGGATTGGGGTTAGGGTTAGGGTTAGGATTTGGGTTAGGGTTCGGATTAGGGTTAGGATTGGGGTTAGGGTTAGGGTTATGATTATGGTTAGGGTTAGCGTTTCGGTTAGGGTTAGGGTTAGGTTTAGGGTTAGGGTTAGTGTTGGGGTTGGGGTTGGGGTTGGGGTTAGGGTTAGGGTTAGCGTTAGGGTTAGGGTTTGGGTTTGGGTTAGGGTTAGGGTTTAGGGTTAGCGTTAGGGTTAGGATTGGGGTTAGTGTTAGGGTTAGGGTTAGGGTTAGGGTTACGGTTAGGGTTAGGGTTAGCAATTCGGTTAGGCTCAGGGTTACGGTTAGTGTTACGGTTAGGGTTAGGGTTAGGGTTAGGGTTTGGATTGGGGTTAGGGTTTAGGGTTAGCGTTAGGGTTAGGATTGGGGTTAGTGTTAGGGTTAGGGTTAGGGTTAGTGTTACGGTTAGGGTTAGGGTTAGCATTTCGGTTAGGCTCAGGGTTACGGTTAGTGTTACGGTTAGGGTTAGGGTAAGGGTTAGGGTTAGGGTTAGGATTGGGGTTAGGATTAGGGTTAGGGTTAGGGTTAGGGTTAGGATGGGGGTTAGTGTTAGCGTTGGCCTTTCGGTTGGGGTTAGGGATGGGGTTGGGTTTAGGGTTAGGGTTAGCGTTTCGGTTAGGCTTAGGGTTACGGTTAGGGTTAAGGTTGGTGTTAGGGTTAGGGTTAGAGTTAGGGTTAGAGTTAGGGTTAGGGTTAGGGTTAGGGTTTCGGTTAGGCTTACGGTTACGGTTAGGGTTAGGGTTAGGGTTAGGGTTAGGGTTAGGGTTAGGGTTAGGGTTAGGGTTAGGGTTAGGGTTAGGGTTACGGTTAGGGTTAGTGCTGGTCTTGGGGTTAGGGTTAGGGTTAGGGTTAGGATTTGGTGTTAGGGTTAGGGTTAGTGTTACGGTAAGTGTTACGGTTAGGGTTAGGGTTAGGGTTGGGGTTAGGGGTTAGGGTTAGGGATAGGGTTAGCGTTTCGGTTAGTGTTAGGGTTAGGGTTGGGGTTAGGGTTAGTGTTAGGGTTAGGGTTAGGATTGGGTTAGGGATAGGGTTAGGGTTAGGGTTGGGTTGGGGTTCGCGTTTCGGTTAGTGTTATGGTTAGGGTTGGGGTTGGGGTTGGGGTTAGGGTTAGGGTTAGGGTTAGCATTGGGGTTAGGGTTAGGGTTACGATTGGGGTTAGGGTTAGGGTTAGGGTTTGGGTTAGGGATACGGTTAGGATTAGGGTTAGGATTGGGGTTAGGGTTAAGGTTAGGGTTACGGTTAGCGTTACGGTTAGGGTTAGGTTTAGGGTTACGGTTACGGTTAGGGTTAGGGTTACGGTTACGGTTAGGGTTAGTGTTTCGGTTAGGGTTAGCGTTTCGGTTAGGGTTAGGGTTAGGATTGGGTTAGGGTTAAGGTTAGGGTTATGGTTATGGTTAGGGTTAGGGTTTGGTTTACGGTTAGTGTTACGGTTAGGGTTAGGGTTAGGGTTAGGGTTAGGGTTGGGGTTAGGGTTAGGGTTAGGGTTAGGGTTAGGATTTGGGTTAGGGTTCAGATTAGGGTTAGGGTTAGGGTTAGGGTTAGGGTTGGGGTTAGGGTTAGGGTTATGGTTATGGTTATGGTTAGGGTTAGGGTTAGGGTTAGCGTTTCGGTTAGGGTTAGGGTTAGGTTTAGGTTTCGGGTTAGGGTTAGTGTTGGGGTTGGGGTTAGGGTTAGGGTTTGGGTTAGGGTAAGGGTTAGGGTTAGGGTTAGGGTTACGGTTAGTGTTACGGTTAGGGTTAGGGGTAGGGTTAGCATTTCGGTTAGGCTTCGGGTTACGGTTAGTGTTACGGTTAGGGTTAGGGTTAGGGTTCGGATTGGGGTTAGGGTTAGGGTTAGGGTTAGGATGGGGGTTCGGGTTAGCGTTGGACTTTCGGTTAGGGTTAGGGATAGGGTTAGGGATGGGGTTGGGGTTGGGGTTAGGGTTAGGGTTAGGGTTAGGGTTAGGGTTAGGGTTAGGGTTTCGGTTAGGCTTAGGGTTACGGTTAGTGTTACGGTTAGGGTTAGGGTTAGGGTTCGATTTGGGGTTAGGGTTAGGGTTAGGGTTAGGATGGGGGTTCGGGTTAGCGTTGGACTTTCGGTTAGTGTTAGGGATAGGGTTAGGGATGGGGTTGGGGTTGGGGTTAGGGTTAGGGTTAGGGTTAGGGTTAGGGTTAGGGTTATGGTTAGGGTTTCGGTTAGGCTTAGGGTTACGGTTAGTGTTACGGTTAGGGTTAGGGATTAGGATTAGGGTTAGGGTTAGCTTTAGGGTTAGGGTTAGGGTTAGGGATCGGGTTTCGGTTAGGCTAGGGTTACGGTTACTGTTACGGTTAGGGTTAGGGTTTGGATTGGGGTTAGTGTTAGGGTTAGGGTTAGGGTTAGGATTGGGGTTAGGGTTAGGGTTAGCGTTAGCGTTAGGGTTAGGGTTAGGGTTACGGTTACGGTTAGGATTGGGTTAGGGTTAGGGTTCGCGTTTCGGATAGGGTTAGGGTTCGCATTTCGGATAGGGTTAGGGTTATGGTTAGGGTTAGGGTTAGCATTTCGGTTAGGGTTAGGGTTAGGTTTAGGGTTAGGGTTATTTTTAGGTTTAGGGTTAGGGTTAGGGTTAGGGTTAGGGTTAGGGTTAGGGTTAGGGTTAGTGTTGGTGTTGGTGTTGGGGTTAGGGTTAGGGTTAGGGTTAGGATTTGGTGTTAGGGTTAGGGTTAGTGTTACGGTAAGTGTTACGGTTAGGGTTAGGGTTAGGGTTAGGGTTAGGGTTAGGGTTAGCGTTTCCGTTAGGCTTAGGGTTAGTGTTAGTGTTACGGTTAGGGTTAGGGTTACGGTTAGGGTTATTGTTAGGGTTAGGGTTAGCGTTTTGGTTAGTGTTAAGGTTAGGGTTGGGTTTAGGGTTAGGGTTAGGGTTACGGTTAGGGTTAGGGTTAGGGTTAGGATTGGGTTAGGGATAGGGTTAGGGTTAGGGTTAGGGTTGGGTTAGGGTTCGCGTTTCGGTTAGTGTTATGGTTGGGGTTGGGGTTGGGGTAAGGGTTAGGTTTAGGGTTAGAGTTAGGATTGGGTTTAGGGTTAGGGTTAGGGTTACGGTTGGGGTTACGGTTAGGGTTAGGGTTAGCGTTAGCGTTTCGGTTAGGCTTAGGGTTACGGTTAGTGTTACGGTTTGGGTTAGGGTTAGGGTTAGGGTTAGGGTTAGCATTACGGTTAGGGTTACGTTTACGTTTACGGTTACGGTTACTGTTAGCGTTAGGGTTAGGGTTAGGGTTAGGGTTAGGGTTAGGGTTACGGTTATGGTTAGGGTTAGCGTTTCGGTTAGGGTTAGGGTTAGGGTTAGCATTAGCATTTCGGTTAGGCTTAGGGTTAGGGTTAGGGGTAAGGGTTAGGGTTAGGGTTAGCGTTTCGGTTAGTGTTAGGGTTAGGGTTGGGGTTAGGATTAGGGTTAGGGTTAGGGTTAGCGTTAGCGTTAGGGTTAGGATGGGTTAGGGATAGGGATAGGGTTAGGGTTGGGTAAGGTTTCGCGTTTCGGTTAGTGTTATGGTTAGGGTTAGGGTTGGGGTTAGGGATACGGTTAGGATTAGGGTTAGGATTGGGGTTAGGGTTAGGGTTAGGGTTAGGGTTAGGGTTACGGTTACGGTTAGGGTTACGGTTACGGTTATGGTTAGCGTTTCGGTTAGGGTTGGCGTTTCGGTTAGGGTTAGGGTTAGGATTGGGTTAGGGTTAAGGTTAGGGTTAGGGTTAGGGTTAGGGTTAAGGTTACGGTTAGTGTTACGGTTAGGGTTAGGGTTATGTTTAGGGTTAGGATTGGGATTGGGGTTTGGGTTAGGGTTAGGGTTAGGATTGGGGTTAGGGTTAGGGTTCGGATTAGGGTTAGGATTGGGGTTAGGTTTAGGGTTAGGGTTAGGGTTGGGGTTAGGGTTAGGGTTAGGGTTAGGGTTAGGGTTAGGGTTAAGGTTAGGATTAGGGTTAGGGTTAGGGTTAGGGTTAGGGTTACGGTTACTGTTAGGGTTAGGGTTAGGGTTACGGTTATGGTTAGGGTTAGCGTTTCGGTTAGGGTTAGGGTTAGGGTTACTGTTACGGTTAGGGTTAGGGTTAGGGTTAGGGTTAGCATTTCGGTTAGGCTTAGGGTTAGGGTTAGGGGTAAGGGTTAGGGTTAGGGTTAGCGTTTCGGTTAGTGTTAGGGTTAGGGTTGGGGTTAGGGTTAGGGTTAGGGTTAGGGTTAGCGTTAGCGTTTGCGTTAGGGTTAGGATGGGTTAGGGATAGGGTTAGGGTTAGGGTTGGGTAAGGTTTCGCGTTTCGGTTAGTGTTATGGTTTGGGTTAGGGTTGGGGTTAGGGATACCGTTAGGATTAGGGTTAGGATTGGGGTTAGGGTTAGGGTTAGGGTTACGGTTACGGTTAGGGTTAGGGTTAGGGTTAGGGTCAGGGTTAGGGTTACGGTTACGGTTACGGTTAGGGTTAGGGTTAGCGTTTCGGTTAGGGTTGGCGTTTCGGTTAGGGTTAGGGTTAGGATTGGGTTAGGGTTAAGGTTAGGGTTAGGGTTAGGGTTAGGGTTAAGGTTACGGTTAGTGTTACGGTTAGGGTTAGGGTTAGGTTTAGGGTTAGGATTGGGGTTAGGGTTAGGGTTCGGATTAGGGTTAGGATTGGGGTTAGGGTTAGGGTTGTGGTTAGGGTTAGGGTTAGCGTTTCTGTTAGGGTTAGGGTTAGGGTTAGGGTTAGGGTTTGGGTTATGGTTAGGGTTAGGGTTAGGGTTAGGGTTCCGGTTAGCGTTAGGGTTAGGATTGGGGTTAGTGTTAGTGTTAGGGTTACGGTTAGTGTTACGG
>NC_138129.1:102870558-102873058 GCF_964188305.1 Podarcis bocagei
ATTGGGGTTAGGGTTAGGGTTAGGGTTAGGGTTAGGGTTTCGGTTAGGGTTAGCATTTCGCTTAGGGTTAGGGTTAGGGTTACCGTTTTGGTTAGATTTAGGGTTAGGGTTCGGGTTCGGGTTCGGGTTCGGGTTAGGGTTATGACTGGGGTTAGGGTTTGGGTTAGGGTTAGGGTTTCGGTTAGGGTTATTGACAGCGTTTCGTTAGGGTTAGGGTTAGGGTTAGGGTTTGGGTTACGGTTAGGGTTTGGGTTAGGGTTAGGGTTAGGGTTAGGGTTAGGGTTAGGGTTAGGGTTCGGGTTCTGGTTCCGGTTCGGGTTCCGGTTCGGGTTAGGGATAGGGTTAGGGGACTTCCGGGTTAGCGCGAACAGCTAATGGCGTATTCCCTCCGAGCTCCGGAGGGAATCGGCTCCCCTGGGGACGGGTCTTGCCGCCACGGCGACGCGGAGACCCTCAAAAACCGCAGGCATGGATGCCTGCGGACCTGGTGACTCGGTGGGCACCTTAAGCGCCCCCTCTGACCCACAAAGAGCCTTTTTAAAGGCTTTGGAAAGGGTACTGTCAGGGGTTCAGGAGCAGAGGCGAGGGCAAGGGAGGAAACAGAGAGCGAGGGGGAGGAGGCAGAAGAAAAGATGAGTGATGACGACGACCCGAGATCTCCGAGTCTTTCCAGTGAATCAGAAGATTCACAGAAAGGAGCACCAGTGGCCAGAGCAAGGGGGGAGCCTAGGGGGACACCCCAGGGAGAAGGGTCCAGAGGGGGCTCAGAGGGGAGCAGTTGGAAATCGGGACCAGCGTCACCAACAGAGAGCAGGGGAGAAGAAGGGCGCCAGGTATCGAGCGCTGGCAGCTCGCAACAGGAGGGAGGGCACGAGTCAGGAGTGGCCACACCTCCATCGGGGAGCGAAGAAACGGTCAGGCAGAAAGTGGAAGGTTGGGCGCGCGCGCCAAGTTCAAATGCACAGGAAGGTGGCGCAGTAAGCAGCCCGGAAAGGGAGCCAGGTCCTAAAGCCCGGCGCAAGGAGACAGGAGGGTCCGGGGGGTCCGCGTCAGAAGAGTCCCGGAAGGAAGAGACCACGGGGGGCAGAGGGACCCAGAGAAGAACGGTCAGGCGGAAAAGGTGGAGTAAAGCTAGGTTAGTAAGCTGGTGCACAGGGGGCGGAGACTCAGACGGAGCTTCGCTGGTCTAACCCATAAGACGTAGAGCTGCGCGCAGCAGCTTGAGAATGGAAACTGTAACTCAATAAAGACTTTTACAAAGTGACCGCTGGCTAGCGTGATGCTCTGTGAGCTAGGATCTGGAAGCAGCTCTGACAGGTACGGAGAGTGGCGCGGTGCTCGGAATAGACCGCTACTCCAGTGGAGCGAAGCCGCGTGCCATGGCTGCAGAGCGCTGACTTTTTTCCCTGAATTCGGCTGGAAAAGAAACAACCCGTGAGTAAACTGGAATTGGGACTTTAAAATATCTACCTGTGAATTCGGTACGACCGGGGGGGGGGTGTTAAAGGGAAGTCCGCACCCCCCCCCTTTTGCAGACGATCTAAAGCAACAATAGAAGAACTAAGCTGGAGAGCCTACCCTTTGTGGGGTGAGTTAAAAAAGACATTAACTTCCATGATTTGGAGAAAAGAAATTTTGAGCTGGAGTGAAAGAGTGGAATTTTAGAAGTTTTTTCCCTGTTGTTTATAACCCCCCCTCCCGGGCCCGGGAGCGTCCTGTGTTTGAGTTTATGGAAGAGGAATACGGAGTTTGACAGCTGTCAAAGCTGTCAAACGGACAGTTTAAAGCTGAAAAATTGCTATCTAAGATCCCTCTGGATTAAAATGAGTTACAATTGAACTAAAATTGTTGGACACAAAGAAACAATAACAAGTTAGAGGTTTGTTGGAGAAAGATTACTAAGTAACCAGATTCCCTCTAGGGGGAATTCTGTGACATTACAATGGCTGTGGATGGAAAGTTACTAGTGGAAATTGAAAGAATGTTTTGTTTGGTGGGAATCTTACAAGAGCAGAGTCTGGCTATGAATAAACAACTCATGACCTTGACCTCTGGAATAAGCAGCTCTGCTGAATGTACTGAGGACCTGAATGAGAAAGAATCTGCAGCTGAATCGGAAATGATAACTCAAGAAGTGGAGGAGACTAAACAAGGAAAAGAGAAAGCAAAGATGGAAAGTACCAACCAGAAGCTTACATTAGTGGAGTATAAGCAAGGAGACTTTTGGATTACACTGATTACAAATCTACGAAAGATGCAAAAGACGAAGAACGAGGCCCCTGGAGTATATGGAATACAGGATTTTAAAATAAAGAAGAAATATGATTGGGGCCCCCACTCTGACTCTGAAGATGCATGGCCTGTGGAACTTTTGCAGCAGTTGTCTTTAAATGCCCTTGTGGGAAGAGAACCTGGTTTGGTGGGGATAGAGATCCTTCGAGATTCGACGACCAACATAAAGGACTACCAACAAGACTGAGGGACTGAAAGAGACTTGAAA
>NC_138129.1:103498058-103503058 GCF_964188305.1 Podarcis bocagei
AGGGAGGGCATGAGTCAGGAGTGGCCACACCTCCATCGGGGAGCGAAGAAACGGTTAAGAGGAAAGTGGAAGGCTGGGCGCGCGCGCCAAGTTCAAATGCAGAGGAAGGCGGCGCAGTAAGCAGCCCGGAAAGGGAACCAGGTCCTAAAGCCCGGCGCAAGGAGGCAGGAGGGTCCGGGTCAGCGTCAGAAGAATCCAGGAAGGAAGAAACCCCGGGGGGTAGAGGGACCCAGAGGAGGACAGTCAGGCGGAAAAGGTGGAGCAGGGCTAGCATATTAAGTTGGTGCACAAGGGGCGGAGACTCAGACGGAGCTTCGCCGATC
The DNA here is from genome assembly GCF_964188305.1 of Podarcis bocagei. Taxonomy (NCBI): domain Eukaryota; kingdom Metazoa; phylum Chordata; class Lepidosauria; order Squamata; family Lacertidae; genus Podarcis; species Podarcis bocagei. The sequence goes on from NC_138129.1 coordinate 103,498,382, forward strand.
TAGCCATTAGACGTAGAGTTGCAAGTAGCAGCTTGAGAATGGAAACTGTAACTCAATAAAGACTTTTACTTAATGACCGCTTGCTAGCGTGATCCTCTGTGAGCTAGGATCTTGAAGCAGCTCTGACAGTAAGCTCCGTCTCACAAAAATTGTGGGCATCTACAGCCTCGAGGAGAGGAGAGAAGCAGGTGCCTACTAGCTAGCTCACAAACGGCAGACAACATGACGGCTGAGCAGCAGATAGAGGAACTCAGAAAAGCAGTGTCACAACTGACTGCCGAGGCTCTCGCATCCAGGAAGAGAGAGGAGGAGGCAGCTGCCGCCTGCAGGGATCTCCAGGTCAGGTTAGACGTGCTGACAAAGCAGACACCCCGGCAGGAGGGAATTGGGTTGGCGAGACGAACAGGCGGGCTGGTCTCTCACTTTGATGGGAACCTGCAACAGTATCCCAACTTTAGAGCAGACGTACTGTGCGCACAGCAACTGCTGCATAAAGACTTTAGAGATGAGCAAGAGAGAGTGGGATTCATCATGTCTCATTTGCATGGGGATGCTAAAGCATGGCTACGCAATTTATGGAGAGATAAGGATCCGGCGCTCCAGAATGCAGATGCCTTTATTAAAGCGATGGATGGGTGTTTTTTATCAAGCATTGACGTGGATCTTGCCCGGAAGGAGGTGCATGGGCTACGACAAGGGAGGGCCAGCGTCAGGCAGTACCATGCCCGCTTTTTCGCCTTGGTCAGTGCCCTGGAGTGGGACAGAGATTCGGCCCCTGTAAGAGACCTCTTTTGGGAGGGGTTGCACAGCTCGATTAAAGATGAGATCGCAAGGGGGGAGAGACCCCGAACCACCCAGGAGGTCGTTCAGAGGGCACTGGCAGTGGGGGTGAGGCTGGAAGAACGCCCGTGGAGCAGGGACGAAGGGCGTGGAGGGCGCGAACCAGCCAGGGGCCCCTCCTTCCTTCCCAGAGAAGCAGCGCGGGCGCAATCCACGCCTCCGCCAGGAGGAGGAGCCGAACCTATGGAGGTTGGAGGTGCAAGGGCTCAGTCAGCAACCAGAGCCCTAGCACCGGCAGCAGTGAAAGCGAAGCCTCCTAGAGGGAACAGGAAGTGTTACGTCTGTGGGGAGCCAGGGCATATGGCGAAAGAGTGTCCCCAGAGGCTCCACAAGCTCACTGCAGCCTCGGCAATGGTGACTGCAGCAATGCAGCAAGGAGAAACACAGCAGGGAAACGAAGCAGACTGGCTGGAGGAAGAGGCCCTGGGGCCCAGCCAGACGTGTTAGTGCCGCAGTCCCCAGAGATTTTACAGCCCGTGAACCCCCTCCCGCCCAAACCAGTGGTGAGGCTCACCGCATCTCTCCAGCTGCCCAATGGAATCACCATGGACGTGCCCATCACAGTGGACTCGGGCAGCAACGCGGACTTTATAGGGCAGGACTTTGTCGACAAGCACGCTATACAGTTGCTGCCGGCCACACTGCCCCTGCAGGTTGTCACAGTGGATGGCAGGGAGTTGCTAGGGGGGCAAGTGGTGAAGCAGACGCCGCCAATGGCGATGCGACTTGGGAATCACAGGGAAATCATCAGCTTCAATGTCACTCAACTATCGGATACGCCCATTGTATTGGGAATGAGTTGGCTGGACAAGCACAGCCCAACGCTGGCTTGGTACCAGAGGCAGCTGGTCTTCGGCTCTTCCTTTTGTGCTGAACACTGCATCGTGCACCGGCAGGAAGGAGAGGAAGAGGAGTCACAGCTGCTGCTAGGCACGCTGCAAGCGATTCCCCACAAGTACGCAGAATTTTTGGAAGTTTTCTGCGAGAAGGAGGCGGACAGGCTACCCCCTCACAGACCATATGACTGCAAAATTGACCTGCTGCCGGGGGCGGCGCTGCCTAAAGGGAAACTGTATTCCATGTCGGAGGACGAGCTGCAGGAACTCAAAGAGTTCATCGATCATAATTTGGAGCGCGGTTTCATCCGAGAGTCCAAGGCAGCGGGGGGCAGTCCTGTATTCTTTGTTAAAAAGCGAGACACGCCCCCAAAAAGACTGGTCGTGGACTATCGCATTTTAAACAGTGTGACCAAGCCGTCGGACTTCCCCATGCCCCGAATCGACGACCTCCTGGCGAAGGTGCGGAAGGGAAAAGTGTTCACCAAATTAGACCTGCGAGGGGCGTACAACCTCATTCGCATGCGGGAGGGAGATGAGTGGAAGACGGCCATGTTCACGCCACTGGGTACCTACGAATACAGAGTTATGCCTTTTGGACTGCAAAATGGCTCCCACGTTTTTCAAGCTTTCATGCATCACGTGTTGGCGGGACTTCTCTACAAGACGTGCGTCTGTTTCTTAGATGACATCCTGATCTTTTCGGAATCGCAGCAGGAGCATGACAGGCACGTCAAGGAAGTGCTGACCAGACTAAAGCAACATAGGCTCTACGCCAAGCTGGAGAAGTGCCAATTCGACGTGACGGAGGTGGATTTTCTGGGCTACAAGTTGTCTGACAAGGGGCTCGCCATGGACAGCGCCAAGGTTCGAGCGGTATTGGACTGGAAGAGCCCACGCAACCGGAAAGAGGTCCAAAGGTTTGTCGGCTTTGCGAACTTCTATCGCAAGTTTATCAAGGGCTTCGCTATGCAGACAGCGGCCATCACAGACACGCTTAGCTCCAAGAAAAAGAAGTTCGTTTGGACAGAGATGGCGGAGCAGTCCTTTCAGGCACTCAAGCGTCTCTTCGCGTCGGAAGAGCAGCTGCTTCACGTCAACCCCAGCAGGCCGATGAGGGTGGAGACAGACGCCTCGGACAGAGCCGTGGGGGCGGTCCTGCTGCAAAAGGACCAGCAGGGGGTGTGGCGACCGGGAGCGTTTTACTCCAGGAAGCTCAGCAAGTCCGAGCAGAACTACACCATCTGGGACAGGGAGTTGCTGGCCATTCATGCAGCGTTCAAAGCGTGGAGGCACTTCCTGATCGGCGCCAAGCACACGGTGCAGGTTTGCACGGACCACAAGAATCTGGAGCACTGGCGCACGGCACAATTCCTAAACCAGAGGCAGATACGCTGGGCTGAGTTTTTTGCGAACTTCGACTTCCGCATAGAGTATGTCCCGGGGGACACTAACATCATGGCGGACGCCCTCTCCCGTAAGCCACAGTATCTGGAGGACGCAACGCCAGCGGCAGCCATGCACATCTTCGCACCAACAGTATGGGCGTGCGCCGCGGCCACCGTGGACCTGGAGGCGGTGCGACGAGCGTTGCAGGATGACTCCTTCGCGCAAGCAAAGATGGCAGAGGTGCAAAGGGGCAAGGCTGTGGCCGACGGTTTCCAGCTACGAGATGGATTGCTCATCCGTAAAGGGGCCATCTACGTGCCGGGAGACGACCTTCGCGCCAAGGTGCTGCAGCAGCTGCACGACGCGCCCACGGCCGGGCACTTTGGCATGGAGAAGACGGTGGAATTAGTAGCCAGGGATTTCTGGTGGCCTGGAATGAGAGGGGAGGTCGCAGACTACGTGGCGAGGTGTGACACCTGCCAGAGGGCCAAACCAGTGCACAGACCGCCGGCCGGACTGTTGGAACCGCTGCAAACTCCGGTCGAACCTTGGGAAAGGGTGGCTCTGGACTTTGTCACGGATCTGCCCAGCTCGAGAGGCAAGACGGCAGTGCTGGTGGTGGTGGACCTGTTTTCCAAGATGGCCCATTTCATTCCGTGTGCTAAGGTGGCCACGGCGGAGCAAACCGCCAAACTGTTCATAGACCACGTGTTCAAGGTTCACGGTCTGCCACGGCCTATTCTGTCCGACCGCGGGTGGCAGTTCATCTCGAATTTCTGGCAGAAGCTGATGGGCTTCCTAAACGTCAAGATCAACCTGGCGTCGGCGAGGCACCCGCAGACCAACGGGCAAGCGGAGCGGGTCAATGCCATCATGCAGCAGTACCTGAGATGCTATGCGAATCAACAGCCTGCGACGTGGGTGGATTACCTGCCGCTTGCCGAGTTCGCCTACAACAACACGAAGCAGGTGTCCACGGGGGTCACGCCGTTCTTCGCCAACAACGGGAGGCACCCCAGAACCTTCCCGGGACTGGAAAGAATGGGGGAGGGGGAGCCGCAGACGGCAGATGCGTTCGCGTCGGAGCTGCAGGAAGTCCACGATCAGCTGAGGCGCCACCTGGAGCTGGCCAAACACGCATACAAGGTACAAGCGGACAGACACAGAAGGGTTGGCGAAGAGCTCCACGTGGGAGACTGGGTCTGGTTAGCAGCCCACGCAGTGCCGGCTAGGTCGTTGGCCAAGAAGAAACTAGGGCATAAACAACTGGGGCCCTACCAAGTCGAAGAGCAGGTCAACCCGGTAGCTTTCAGACTGGCACTTCCGGAGGGTTCCAGAATGCATCCGGTGTTCCACAGATCGGTGCTCACTCCCTACAAGGCACCGCACAGGTTCCAGGAACCAGGAACGGCGCCGAGTCCGGTCAGAGACAGAACAGGGCACGCGGGAGTGGCACAGAAGGAGCGCATCAACGAAGTCACGGAGATTTTGGACTCCAGATGGGGGGAAGAGGGGGTAGAATACTTTCTCGCCAAGGAGGGCACCCCGGCCAGTGCGAACAGCTGGGTGCCGGGCTACGCCTTGGACGAACCTCTACTCAAAGACGAGTTTC
>NC_138130.1:0-20000 GCF_964188305.1 Podarcis bocagei
CCCTAACCCTAACCCTAACCCTAACCCTAACCCTAACCCTAACCCTAACCCTAAACCCTAACCCTAACCCTAACCCTAACCCTAACCCTAACCCTAACCCTAACCCTAACCCTAACCCTAACCCTAACCTAACCCTAACCCTAACCCTAACCCTACCCTAACCCTAACCCTAACCCCCTAACCCTAACCCTAACCCTAACCCTAACCCTAACCCCTAACCCTAACCCTAACCCTAACCCTAACCCTACCCCTAACCCTAACCCTACCCTACCCTAACCCTAACCCTAACCCTAACCCTAACCCTAACCCCTAACCCTAACCCTAACCCTAACCCTAACCCTAACCCTAACCCTAACCCTAACCCTAACCCTAACCCTAACCCTAACCCTAACCCTAACCCTAACCCTAACCCTAACCCTAACCCTAACCCTAACCCTAACCCTAACCCCTAACCCTAACCCTAACCCTAACCCTAACCCTACCCCTAACCCTAACCCTAACCCTAACCCTAACCCTAACCCTAACCCTAACCCTAACCCTAACCCTAACCCTAACCCTAACCCTAACCTAACCCTAACCCTAACCCTAACCCTAACCCTAACCCTAACCCTAACCCTAACCCTAACCCTACCCCTAACCCTAACCCTAACCCTAACCCTAACCCTAACCCTAACCCTAACCCTAACCCTAACCCTAACCCTAACCCTAACCCTAACCCTACCCTAACCCTAACCCTAACCCTAACCCCTAACCCTAACCCTAACCCTAACCCTAACCCTAACCCTAACCCTAACCCTAACCCTAACCCTAACCCCTAACCCTAACCCTAACCCTAACCCTAACCCTAACCCTAACCCTAACCCTAACCCTAACCCTAACCCTAACCCTAACCCCTAACCCTAACCCTAACCCTAACCCTAACCCTAACCCTAACCCTAACCCTAACCCTAACCCTAACCCTAACCCTAACCCTAACCCTAACCCTAACCCTAACCCTAACCCTAACCCTAACCCTAACCCTAACCCTAACCCTAACCCTAACCTAACCCTAACCCTAACCCTAACCCTAACCCTAACCCTAACCCTAACCCTAACCCTAACCCTAACCCTAACCCTAACCCTAACCCTAACCCTAACCCTAACCCTAACCCTAACCCTAACCCTAACCCTAACCCTAACCCTAACCCTAACCCTAACCCTAACCCTAACCCTAACCCTAACCCTAACCCTAACCCTAACCCTAACCCTAACCCTAACCCTAACCCTAACCCTAACCCTAACCCTAACCCTAACCCTAACCCTAACCCTAACCCTAACCCTAACCCTAACCCTAACCCTAACCCTAACCCTAACCCTAACCCTAACCCTAACCCTAACCCTAACCCTAACCCTAACCCTAACCCTAACCCTAACCCTAACCCTAACCCTAACCCTAACCCTAACCCTAACCCTAACCCTAACCCTAACCCTAACCCTAACCCTAACCCTAACCCTAACCCTAACCCTAACCCTAACCCTAACCCTAACCCTAACCCTAACCCTAACCCTAACCCTAACCCTAACCCTAACCCTAACCCTAACCCTAAACCCTAACCCTAACCCTAACCCTAACCCTAAACCTAAACCTAAACCTAAACCTAAACCTAAACCTAAACCCTAAACCCTAAACCCTAACCCCTAACCCTAACCCCTAACCCTAACCCTAACCCTAAACCCTAACCCTAACCCTAACCCTTACCCTAACCCTTACCCTAACCCTAACTGTCAGAGGCTGCCTCAGGTCTCAGCTCACAAAAGACCAACGCCAAGCTCTTCTTATATACAAGGATGTTTATTGCAGTTCATTATTGATTCCACAACCGAGGCGCGAAGCCCCGCGTCTCTAACGTCAGACATTTGAAGTCCCCTCTGACTCGCTCCCGCCCCTACACCAACTTAAGAGGCTTGTGCTAGACCACCTCTTCCTGTCTTTCCTTTTCCGCAGGGTCTTTCTGCCCCCCTGGGTTCCTTCCCTCCTGCTCTCTCCTGAAGCGGATTCCTCAGATGCCTGTCCCCCCCTCCTTCGTGCTTTGGGGCCAGGCTCCTCCTCCGGGCTCTCTCCATTTCCGCGCGCCTCCACATTTGAACTTGGCGCGCGCTCGCTACCCCTGACCTTCCTTTTGACACCTACACTACTCCCTGTACTACTCTCCGCCTCTTCCGGCAGGACGTTCTCCCCCAAACTCCTTCCCCTGTCTCTTTCCTGCTCCGCTCCGTGTGTCACACTGGGAACCTCCCTCTCTTCCCTTCGTTCCTGCTGGGAAGCCGCCCCCGATCTCCCGCTCCCGCTCGGGGTTTCCCTGCTGCTTCCCTGCTCCTGGCAGGTCCCCCTGTGACCCCCCTTTTCCTGACTAGGGGCGCCCCCTCCTGAGAATCCTCCGATTCACTTGAGAGACTCATGGAAGATCTCGAGTCATTGTCATCCTCTTCCTCACTGTCCTGGGATTCTTCCTCGTCGCTCTCCGTCTCCTCCCTCACCTGTGCCTCTGTCTCTGAACCCCTGACATCCATCCCCCCTCGAAGCCCCCCCTTCCCCCCTCCCGCTGCTCGGGCGCAGGTTCCGGGGGCTCCGTCGTTGCGGAGGTCGCTGCCGGACACAGGTCGTCGACGTCGATCTCCTCTGCTTCCAGCTCATTGTTTGTGTACTCGAACCCATTGTCCTCTCCCAACATGTTCACGTCCTCCCCTCCCCCTGTTGCCTGGGTGGGGTCTGCTTGCCAAGGACCCACCCGCCACCTCATGCGCCAGTCCTCTTCTGGTTGGTCGTCCCACCAGTAAGAAGGGTCGGTGTCCACCCCCGAACACGATCCCCTTGGAGGGCTCGTCTCTGGCGTCGTCTCCTCTGCGGAGGAGAACCCCCGGAAGGTGCTGGCGGAAAGTGTGGGCGTAAAAAGCCAATCGTCGAAAAACTGTGCTGGCATGGGCCTGTGTGGGAAAAGGGCATGGAACTCGTCCTTGAGGAGAGGTTCGTCCAAAGCGTAGTCCGGCACCCAACTGTTGGTGCTGGCCGGGGCGCCCTCCCTGGCGAGAAAATATTCTACTCCCTCTTCCCCCCATCTCGAGTCCAGAATCTCTGTGACCTCGTTGACTGGTTCGTCCTTAGGTGACCTCCCCCTCTTGGGCGACTCCCTGCTTGGTTCTGGTGCCGTCCCTGCCTCCTGAAATCTGTGTGGGGCCTTGTAGGGGGTGAGCACTGACCTATGAAAGACCGGGTGCATTCTGGAACCCTCGGGGAGGGCCAATCGAAACGCTACGGGATTGATCCTGGCCTCAACTTGGTACGGCCCTAGACTTCCGGAGGCGGCGCGAAATAAGTAATGGCGGTCCTCTTTGCGCTGCGAAGAGGGGCTCCGCAGGAAAGGGACGTTCGCTGCGGCAAAGCGACGACCCATTAAGATAAACCACGAGCAGAGCGAGCTCGTGGCCGTGGGATCCGGCGGGCACCTAGAGCGACCCCCAAAACGAAGAAGGGTCCCCGTAAGGGGGTCCGGAAGCGCGGAGGGGAAGCGGTGCTGTGGATTCATCGCTCTTTCTGCGGGAGTGAAGCCGCGCGGCTGTTGCTGATGAGCGCCGACCTTTCTTCCTTAAGAATTGGACTCTAAATCATCTACTCGTGAGTAAGAAGAGTATTAATTTCGGGACTATAAAGTGAAAATTTAGCTGAAAGCGGGAGACGAGAAAAAGGAAGTCCGTCTCCCGGTAGTGCTTAGAGATCAAAGGCAAAGGAACTGACAAGCTGGAAGCAATAGAAAGGGATTTTAAGACGGGAAGTATCATGCGTCTGGTGGAGTTAGTAATTGAAGGGAAAGGCAAGCTTTTATTTTTCTATCTGCTATTGTGTTGATTTTACTTGAGGATCCTCTCCTTTACTGGACTTTTAAAACTTTAAAAACTTTAAAAACCCCAGTCCCGGGCTTGCAGGGGGAAAAAGGCTCCTTTGCGGATACATATACAAAGTTGAAATGGATACATAGAGGCATCATTGGTGGATATAATTAAATAACTGTATCTTGCATCTTCAGATAAACTATTGTGGCAATATTGAAAGGGCTTTGCCAGTGGAAAAAAGTTTTCTTTAAGGACTATTGTTAATTTACTTAACTGCAGGAACTTTAATGGCGACTGAAACTTTCTTCCTTCTTTCCTGAACTGCAACAACACTCCCTCTAGTGGAGTTTGGGATTTACAAATTCCTGAGAACCAACTTTGTTTTGACTCTCTGTGGTTTGGTTATCTACTTTGAGGCCTGTCTTTCCCATGGAACATTTGACAGTTTGACCTTGAATCCAAAGGCAGGTGTGGAATGAGTGGCCCACTGAAAACAAGAGCTGCGTCGAAAGCAGGAAAAGGCCAATTAGTACAAACAACTCTGATTTCTCAGGCTCGCAGATCTTCAGTCCCTGCTGTTTTACAGGGAGCTGTACCCTCAACAACAGCTCCATCTAAGGAAGCTGAACAGCCAACAACTGAGGATATGGCAGCAGGGGGATCTGGAACTCTTTTAGAGGAAATGCTACAACAATTTGCAATTTTGAACAAAAAGGTTGATGATCAAACTGCAAAAATTGACTTAGCTACATCTTCAATCACTAAACTTTCTGAACAGGTGGCTAAGCATTCACAAGATATTGGGAATTTAAAGGACGCTACATCTGAAAATCGGAAATTGGCCGAGGCTGCGAATGAAAAAGCAGGTCAAGCAATTCAGAAAGCGGATGAATTGAAAGGAGAAGTAAGGCCGCTTTACAAACATGTTAGCGACCAGCAGGCCTACCTGTCTATGGTGGAACTGAGAAACAGGGAAAATAATTTGAGATTACGCTCTATCCCAGAGATTGAGAAAGAGGACCTGACTGGCTTTTTGACAACAGAATTTTCTAAATTCTGGGGTATAGAAGAAGATTCAGATTTTAAAATAACAACTGCATTCAGACTGGGAAGAGTTGCCAAGAAGGACAGGCCTAGAGATTGTTTGATTATCTTAAGGACCAAGCAAGAGAGAGACAAACTACTTGACCTACATTTCAATAAAGCACTTGAGATCCAGGACAGAAGAGCACAAATTTACAAGGATATTCCTAAACAACTACTGGATCTCAGATCTAACTACACTGACCTAGCTGGACTTTTGAGAAGCAACGGAATACCCTACAGGTGGGAGTTTCCACAAGGCCTATCATTCAACTACAAAGGAAAGAAGATTAAAATCAAAACGAAAGAGGATAGCCAGAAGTTTCTACACGATCACGGAGAAGACCTGCAGAAGGGAACAGCAGTTCCTTGGCCTCCACCTGAGTCTGGGAAAGAGCCAGCACCCTCGGATTTAGACAAGAAAGAAGACACCCCATAAAGAGCAACAACAGATTGATACAGGATGTCTCTACAGCTGTATAGTTGGAATATTAATGGCGCAAATTCCCCGGAAAAACGCAAAAGGATTTTTCATATTTTGAAGAAGGAACATTTGGACATAATCTGTCTGCAAGAAACCCACGTGACCAGGCTTCACAGGAAAGTGTTAATAAACAAAAGATTAGGCCAAGAATTTATCTCATCAGACAGAGTTAAAAAGAGAGGAGTGGTGATCTATGCAAAAGAGAATCTATCACCAAAATTTTTGTTTAAAGATGAACAAGGAAGAATCCTGGCAATTGAAATACAAATCCAAGGAGAAAAAGTTTTGATATTAGGAATCTACGCACCAAATGAGGGGAAATCAGAATTCTACAAGAAGCTTCATGAGACATTACTGGACTATCTGGACTATTCTAACATCATTATGATGGGAGACATGAATGGGGTGGTCTCTACCTATATGGACAAGTCACAGAACCAGAACCTGACCAAAGATGGAAGACTACCAAAGACTTTTTTCGAACTAACTGACAATATGGATTTGATTGATCTATGGAGGACGAGAAATCCCCTAGGTAAAGAAGGAACTTTCTTTTCTGAGGCTCACCTGTCATGGACAAGAATCGACCAAATCTGGACAACTAGAGGTCTGGCACCTAAGACCACAAGAGTAGAAATCTGCCCAAAGACATGCTCCGACCACAACGCTCTGAAAATGGAAATGAGATTTACTACTGCCGACTCCTTCAGATGGAAAATGAATGACAACCTGCTAAGAGATCAAGAGATTGTAAAGAAGGCCCAAAAAACTTTAAAGGACTACTTTGAAATCAACCTCAACACCTCGGTGGAAAAAAGAATAATCTGGGACGCAAGTAAAGCTGTTATGAGAGGGTTTCTGATACAACAAAATACGATCAAGAAAAAACTTTGGAATGGGAAAAAGGATAAGATATTAGAGAAGATAAGAGTTGGAGAGAAAAAATTAAGACTGAATCCAAAATCAAAAGAGACTTTAAGAGAAATTAAATTTCACCAGTCACAATATATGAAATTGATCAACCAAGAAGTGGAATGGAAAATTAAACAAATGAACCAAAGATCTTTTGAATCTGCGAATAAATGTGGGAAGCTGCTAGCTTGGCAGTTGAAAAAGAGACAAAAATTAAATTATGTTACCAATCTAGAAGTTGAAGGAAAAAATATTCAGAAACCAGGAGAAATTAGAAAGTGTTTCCAGAAATACTTTAAAAAACTGTACACCCAAGGGCCTGAGGAAGTGACTGAGATAGAACAATTTTTGAAAGATAATGGCCTACCAGAATTATCTCAAGAAAAGAGATCAATCTTGAATTGTAAAATAACACAACAGGAAATCGAGGTTGCCATACAGAACATGCAGCTAGGCAAATCTCCAGGCCCTGATGGACTTACCTCCAAGTACTACAGGATGTTAAAGGACTACTTGACACAACCATTAATGGAGGTTTGCAACCAGATTATGGGGGGAGGGAGGGCACCAGAAACGTGGAAAGAAGCATTCATCACACTGATACCTAAAGTGGAAACTGAAAAGACTCAACTCAAGAATTACCGTCCCATCTCACTCCTAAACGTGGATTACAAAATATTTGCAGACATTTTGGCAAATAGATTTAAAAAGGTTTTAAATGAAGTAATTCATAAGGACCAAGCAGGCTTTCTCCCAGGTAGACATTTGTTTGATAACACTAGGAACATTATTGATATTCTGGAACTTTTACAAACAAACATTAACACTAAAGCAGTGTTAATTTTTATTGATGCGGAGAAAGCCTTTGACAATATCTCTTGGAAATTTATGAAGAGAAACTTGGAAGGGATGGGAGTGGGAAGGGGGTTTGAGAACGGAATAGAAGCAATCTATTCCGAACAAAAAGCTAAGTTGATAGTGAACAATGTGGTGACAGAAGAACTTCAGATTGAAAAAGGAACACGTCAGGGGTGCCCCCTGTCCCCTTTATTGTTTATTTCAGTCCTGGAGGTTTTGCTGAACATGATAAGGAAGGATCGGCAGGTACAAGGAATACGGGTCGGAGTGAAACAATATAAACTGAAAGCATTTGCAGATGATTTGGTTTTAACATTACAGGAGCCAGAATCTAGTACAAAAAGAGTTCTGGAACTGATACAGAAATTTGGTCGGGTGGCGGGTTTCAAGTTGAACAAACAAAAAACTAAGGTGTTAGGGAAAAATTTGACAGCTACTGAAACAGAAGGGTTTCAGAAGGAAACAGAACTAAATATTGTTAAAAAAGTGAAATACCTGGGGGTCAATCTCTCTTCCAAGAACTTGAATTTATTTAAAGATAATTACGAGAAATGTTGGTCAGAAGTTAAAAAAGATCTAGAAATTTGGTCAAGACTGAAGTTATCCTTGTTAGGCCGAATTGCAGCTATAAAAATGAACGTTTTGCCAAAGATGTTGTTTTTGTTTCAGGCCTTGCAGATTGTGGACAGAGTGGAATGTTTTGGAAAGTGGCAGAAGGATATCTCTAAATTTGTCTGGCAGGGCAAAAAGCCCCGAATAAAGTTTAAAATACTAACTGATGCAAAGGAGAGAGGGGGATTTGCCCTGCCGGACTTAAGGATATATTACGAAGCTGCAGCCTTCTGCTGGATGAAAGATTGGATTTTGTTGGAAAACACTGATGTCCTAGATCTGGAAGGCTTTAATAACTCGTTAGGTTGGCATGCGTATTTGTGGTATGACAAGGCAAAAACATATGGAATGTTTAAAAACCATATTGTCAGGAAAGCAATATTTATGGTCTGGAAAAAATACAAAGACTTATTAGAAAGCAAAACTCCGAGGTGGGTATCACCAATAGAGGCCAAGGCTCGGAAAAAACCCAATATGGAGGCCGGTTGGCCGAAATATTGGGAAATAATAGAAAACATTGGAGACAACTGGAGGTTGCAGAGCTTTGAAAGGTTAAAGGGTAAAGTGCAAGATTGGTTTCATTATGCCCAAATTAATGAGGTTTTTAAGCTAGATAAAAAAACAGGAATCCAGGTGGAAAAATCGAAACTTGAGACAGAATTGTTAGAACCAAAGACCAAGCTATTATCGAGAATGTATAACTTGCTGCTTAAATGGAACACTCAGGATGAGACAGTTAAATCAGCCATGATAAAATGGGCTCAGGACATTGGTTATAACATCATGTCTGAGGACTGGGAAAGGTTATGGACCACCGGTATGAAGTTTACGGCATGTAATGCCTTGAAAGAAAACATTATGAAAATGGTATACAGGTGGTACATGACCCCAGTCAAGCTTGCTAAGATCTACCATTTGTCCGATAATAAATGCTGGAAATGTAAGGAGGCTGAAGGGACATTCTTTCACCTCTGGTGGACCTGTCCAAGAGTGAAGGCCTTCTGGGAAATGATATATAACGAGTTAAAAAAGGTGTTTAAATACACTTTCCCTAAGAAACCGGAGGCATTCCTCCTGGGCATTGTCGGCCAGAAGGTGTTAAAGAAGGATAGAACTCTTTTTATGTATGCTACTACTGCAGCAAGGATTCTTATCGCCAAGCATTGGAAGACTCAAGATTTGCCCACACTGGAGGACTGGCAGACGCAACTGATGAACTACATGGAACTAGCCGAGATGACTGCAAGGATCCGAGATTTGGGAGAAGAAGCAATGGAGGAGGATTGGAAAAAATTTAAGGACTATTTGCAAAAGTATTATAAGTTATATGAATCTTAAGACGCCGTATGATTTGGAATGTCAGCCCCAGCAACAAAAATGGTTTATATAAGAAATTGGATAATTTTTATGAAAGAATCAAGGTTTAAATGGGTAAAAATGACAATATGTTATATTTTAAGAGTAAATGGAAAACAAGAGATTTAAACTTAAACTGCAATTGAAAGTAAAAAGAAACACATGAAACAAGGTTATAATTTGTTGATAACTTTATTGTTAAGAATGCATTATGTGGGAGATGTGGGGAAGTCCGACAGAAATCTGAAATAAGTTGTTGAAATGGTTGAGATTTTCTGTTTTTTCTTTCTTTCTACTGTCTATGTTCTTTCTTTTCTATCTGTAATTTGGAAAAAAACGTAATAAAAATTATTATAAAAAAAAAAACTTGGTACGGCCCTAGTTGCCTGTGTCCTAGCTTCTTTTTAGCTAATGACTTGGCCGGCACCGCTTGGGCCGCCAACCATACCCAGTCTCCCACCTGGATGTCTTCCCCCTCCCTCCTGTGTTTGTCCGCCTGCACCTTATAGGCTTGTTTAGCTAGCTCTAAATGTCTCCGCAGCTCGTCGTGCACCTCTTGCAATTCTGCTGCGAAATGATCGGCTTCCTGTGGCGCCCTCTCCCCCGTCGTTACGAGCCCCGGGAAGGTTCTGGGATGCCTTCCATTGTTAGCGAAGAACGGCGTCACCCCCGTCGACGCGTGCTTCGTGTTGTTGTAGGCAAACTCAGCCATCGGCAGGTAATCCACCCAAGCCGCGGGTCGCTGATTGGCGTAACATCTCAGGTACTGCTGCATGATCGCGTTGACCCTCTCTGCTTGGCCGTTGGTCTGCGGATGTCTCGCCGACGACAGGTTGATCTTGACGTGCAGGATCCCTAGGAGCTTCTGCCAGAAGCTGGACACAAACTGGCGCCCCCTGTCGGACAGGATGGACCGTGGCAACCCATGCACCTTGAACACGTGGTCGACGAACAGTTTGGCTGTCTGCTCCGCTGTCGCCACCTTCGCGCAAGGAATGAAATGCGCCATCTTGGTGAACAGGTCTCCAACCACAAGCACCGCCGTCTTGCCTCGCGAACTGGGCAGATCAGTGACAAAGTCCAGCGCCACCCTCTCCCACGGTTGCAGTGGCGTTTCCAGCAGTTCCAGCAGTCCCGCTGGCTTCTGGTGCACTGGCTTGGACCTTTGGCACGTGTCACACCTGGCGACGTATTCCGCGACCTCCCCTCGCATCTGGGGCCACCAAAAGTCTCTGGCCACTAATTCCGTCGTCTTTTCCTTGCCGAAGTGGCCAGCGCTAGGTGCGTCGTGCAACTGCTGCAGAACCTTCGCGCGGAGATCGTCTCCCGGAACGTAGAGAGCACCTTTACGGGTCAGCAGGCCGTCGCGTATCTGGAACTCGTCGTCCTTCGCTGTGCCCCTCCGCACCTCTTCCATCTTGGACTGTGCGAACGGATCCGCCTGCAACGCGCGACGCACCGCCTCCAGGTCCACGGCGGCTGAAGCGCACGCCCACGCCTGCGGTGCAAAAATGTGCTTGGCTGCCACCGGTGTCGCTGCCTCGAGATACTGCGGTTTCCTGGAGAGTGCATCTGCTATGACATTGCTGTCGCCTGGGATGTACTCTATCCTGAAATCGAAATCTGCAAAGAACTCCGCCCAGCGTATGTGCCTCTGGCTCTGTAGCTTCGCCGTGCGCCAGTACTCTAGGTTCTTGTGGTCCGTGCGGACCTGCACGGTGTGCTTGGCTCCGATGAGAAAGTGCCTCCACGCCTTGAAAGCTGCGTGGATGGCCAGCAACTCCCTGTCCCAAATGGTGTAGTTCTGCTCCGACTTGCTGAGCTTCCGGGAGTAGAAAGCACAGGGCCTCCAGTTTCCCTGCGGGTCTTCCTGTAAGAGGACGGCCCCCACCGCTCTGTCAGATGCGTCAGTCTCAACCCTCATGGGCCTGCCAGGGTTCACGTGTAGCAGCTGTTCTTCGGACGCGAAGAGACTCTTAAGTCTCCTGAAGGACTGCTCCGCTTGGTCCGTCCAGGTGAACTTCTTCTTCTTGGAGCTGAGAGTGTCCGTGATAGCTGCCGTCTCCTTGGCGAAACCCCTGATGAACTTGCGGTAAAAGTTGGCGAAGCCGACGAACCTCTGGACCTCTTTCCGATTTCGCAGGCTCTTCCAGTCCAACACTGCACGGACCTTGGCGCTGTCCATGGCTAGTCCCCTGTCGGACAGCCTATAGCCCAGAAAATCCACCTCCGTCACGTCGAATTGGCACTTCTCCAGCTTGGCGTAGAGCCTGTGCTCCCGTAGCCTCTGCAGGACCTCCTTCACGTCGCTCTCGTGAGCCTCCGGCGATTCTGAGAAGATCAGAATGTCGTCGAGGAAACATACGCACTTCTTGTAGAGGAGTCCCGCTAGCACGTGATGCATAAAAGCTTGGAAAAAGTGGGAGCCATTTTGGAGACCAAACGGCATAACTCTGTATTCATAGGTGCCCAACGGCGTGAACATGGCCGTCTTCCACTCATCACCCTCTTGCACGCTGTCAGGGCTGCCACTCAGTCCCAGCTCACATAGGACCATGTTAGCCAGCGTTCAGGTTAAAAGAGTCTTTATTGGATTACAGCTTCCATTTCCAAACTGCAATATGCAGCCCTACTTCTTCTAGGTCAGACCGGCGAAGACCCGTCTGAGTCTCCGCCTCTAGCACACCAGCTTAATACCCTAGCCTTGCTCCACCTCCTGCGCCTTTCCCTCCGTCTCTGGGTCCTTCTGCCCCCCGGGGTCTCCTTTTTCCTACTCTCTTCTGACGCGGACCCCCCTGACCCTTCCGCCTCCTTGCGGCGGGCTTTGGGACCTGGTTCACTCTCTGGGCTGCTTACTGCGCCAGCTTCCGCTACATTTGAACTTGGCGCGCGCGCCCAACTCTCAACCTTCCTCTTGATCGTTTCGTCGCTCCCCGAGGTGGGCGTGACTACTCCTGACTCATGCCCTCCCTCCTTCTGAAAGCCTCCGGAACCCGATATCTGGTCCCCTTTCTCCCCGCTGTTCCCGTCTGGGTACGTGGGTCCCGATCTCCAACTGCTGCTCTCTGATCCCTCTCTGGACCCTTCTTCCTGGGGTGTCCCCCTGCTTTCCCCCCTTGCTCTGACTGCTGGCGCTCCCTTCTGGGAATCCTCGGACTCACTGGATAAGCTCGGCGATCTTGGTTCGTCATCCCCACTCATCTTTCCTTCGTATTCCTCCCCCTCGCTCTCTGTCTCCTCCCTTCTCTGCGTCTCTGCTTCTGAACCCCTGACATCCATCCCCCCTCGAAGCCCCCCCTTCCCCCTCCCCACTTTCAAGGGTGGTTGCAGGGTGCTCCATCATCACAGGAGTGAATGCCGGATACAGTTCGCTCCTCGTTGCTGGCCGCCAACTGAAGACCTCCGAGTCTTCCTCCTCGCATTCGTCAACGGTGAGCTGCTCCGCCTCCATTTCAGTGCCGCCGTGCTCGAAACCGAGATCCTCCCCGCACACGTCCATGTCAGTCTCTGCGTCGGTCGCTTGACCTGGCATCTCCAGCCACCTCCGGCGCCACTGCTCCTCTGGCCGATCGTCCCACCAATACGAGGTGTCGGACGCCGAACCCTCCGGTGACCCCTCTGGAGAATGTGTGCGCTGTGCGGGCTCCCCGTCCGAGTCGAAGCCATGGAACGTGCTGGAGGAAAGTGTGGGCGTGAACAACCAGTCGTCGAAGAAGCCTGCTGGCATGGGTCTGTGTGGGAAAAGGGCATGAAACTCGTCCTTGAGCAGGGGTTCCTCCAAAGCGTAGTCTGGCACCCAGCTATTAGCACTAGCCCGGGTGCCCTCTCTGGCTAGGAGGTATTCCACTCCGTCTTCCCCCCATCTGGAGTCCAAAATCTCCGTGACTTCGTTGATGGGGTCCTGCTGTGGCAATCTTCCCGCCTCCGACCGCTCCTGAGACGGACTCGGTGCTGTTCCTGGTTCCTGGAACCTGTGAGGTGTCCTGTAGGGAGTGAGCACCGACCTGTGGAACACCGGATGCATCCTGGAACCCTCCGGGAGCACCAGCCTGAAAGCTACTGGGTTGATCTGCGCTTCGACTTGGTATGGACCGAGTTGCTTGTGCCCCAACTTCTTTTTGGCTAACGATCTGGTCGGCACTGCGTGGGCTGCCAACCAGACCCAGTCTCCCACTCGGATCTCTTCGCCAACCCGCCTGTGCTTGTCCGCTTGCACCTTGTATGCGTGCTTCGCTAGCTCCAGCTGCCGTCGGAGTTGATCGTGGACCTCCTGCAACTCAGACGCGAAAGCGTCCGCCGTCTGCGGTTCCCCTTCCCCCACTCTGTCCAGTCCCGGGAAGGTTCTGGGATTCCTCCCATTGTTGGCGAAGAACGGTGTCACCCCTGTGGACACGTGCTTCGTGTTGTTGTAGGCGAACTCGGCGAGCGGCAGGTAATCCACCCACGTCGCAGGCTGTTGATTGGCATAGCATCTCAGGTACTGCTGCATGATGGCATTGACCCTCTCCGCTTGCCCGTTGGTCTGCGGGTGTCTCGCTGATGTCAGGTTGATTTTGACGTTCAGGAAGCCCATCAGCTTCTGCCAGAAATTCGAGATGAACTGGCGACCGCGGTCGGACAGTATAGACCGCGGCAGCCCGTGCACTTTGAACACGTGATCTATGAACAGTTTGGCTGTTTGTTCTGCCGTGGCCACCTTCGCACACGGTATGAAGTGTGCCATCTTGGTGAACAAGTCCACCACCACTAGTACAGCCGTCTTGCCTCTCGAGCTGGGTAGATCCGTGACAAAGTCCAGGGCCACCCTCTCCCACGGTTCAAACGGCGTTTGCAGCGGTTCGAGCAGTCCCGCCGGTGGTTTGTGCACCGGCTTGGCCCTCTGGCAGGTGTCGCACCTCGCGACGTAGTCCGCGACTTCCCCTCTCAGTCTGGGCCACCAAAAGTCCCTTGCGACTAATTCCACCGTTTTTTCCGTGCCAAAGTGCCCGGCCGTGGGTGCGTCGTGCAACTGCTGCAGTACCTTGGCGCGAAGTTCATCTCCAGGCACGTAGATGGCCCCTTTACGTAAGAGCAAGCCGTCCTGTATCTGGAACTCGTCGCTCTTCACCGTGCCCTTGTGCACCTCGGCCATCTTCGCCTGCGCGAATGAGTCGTCCTGCAACGCCCGCCGCACCGCATCCAGGTCTACTGTGGCTGAAGCGCACGCCCACGCTGTTGGCGCGAAGATGTGCATGGCTGCCGCTGGCGTCGCCTCTTCGAGGTATTGCGGTTTTCGGGACAGTGCATCCTCCATGATGTTGGTGTCGCCTGGGACGTACTCTATTCGGAAATCGAAGTCAGCAAAGAACTCCGCCCAACGTATCTGCCTCTGGTTCAGGAACTTCGCCGTGCGCCAGTGCTCCAGATTCTTGTGGTCCGTGCAGACCTGCACCGTGTGCTTGGCGCCGATCAGGAAGTGCCTCCATGCTTTGAATGCTGCATGAATGGCAAGCAACTCCCTGTCCCAGATGGTGTAGTTCTGCTCCGACTTGCTGAGCTTTCTGGAGTAGAACGCTCCCGGTCTCCAGACCCCCTGTGGGTCCCTCTGCAGCAGGACAGCTCCCACTGCTCTATCGGACGCGTCTGTCTCTACCCGCATCGGTCTGCTGGGGTCGATATGCAGCAGTTGCTCTTCCGATGCGAAGAGACGCTTGAGTGCCTGAAAGGACTGCTCTGCCTGCTCCGTCCAGATGAATTTCTTTTTCTTGGAGCTTAGCGTGTCCGTAATAGCCGCCGTCTGCATCGCGAACCCTTTGATAAACTTGCGATAGAAGTTGGCGAAGCCGACAAACCGCTGGACCTCCTTCCGGTTGCGCGGGCTCTTCCAATCCAACACCGCTCGCACCTTGGCGCTGTCCATGGCTAGCCCCTTGTCCGACAACTTGTAACCCAAGAAATCCACCTCCGTCGTGTCGAACTGGCACTTCTCCAGTTTGGCGTACAGTCTATGCTGCTGCAACCTCTCCAGCACCTCCCGAACGTCTTGGTCATGCGCTTGCTGCGACTCGGAGAATATCAGGATGTCATCCAGAAAGCAGACGCACTTCTTGTAGAGGAGTCCCGCCAACACATGATGCATGAAAGCTTGAAAACAGTGAGAACCGTTTTGCAATCCAAACGGCATCACTCTGTACTCGTAGGTGCCCAGAGGCGTGAACATGGCTGTCTTCCACTCATCGCCCTCCCTCATGCGGATGAGATTGTACGCCCCTCGCAGGTCCAACTTGGTAAACACGCGTCCCTTGCGCACCGTCGCCAGTAGGTCGTCAATCCTGGGCATGGGGAAATCAGAGGGCTTGGTCATCTTGTTCAAGAGGCGAAAATCCACCACCAGCCTCTTTTGGGGCGTGTCCTTCTTCTTCACAAAGAAAACAGGACTGCCCCCTACTGCCCTGGACTCCCGGATGAAACCGCGCTCCAAATTGTGATCTATGAACTGTTTGAGTTCCTGTAGTTCATCCTCAGACATGGAATACAGCCTCCCCTTCGGTAGCGTCGCCCCTGGTAGGAGGTCAATCTTGCAGTCATATTGCCTGTGCGGTGGTAACTTGTCTGCCTCCTTCTCGCAGAAGACCTCCAGAAAGTCTGCGTATTTGTGGGGGACTGCTTGCAACGTTCCCAACTGCAGTTGTGATTCCTCCTCCTCTCCCTCCTGTCCGGGCAGGATGCAGTGTTCTGCGCAGTAAGAGGAGCCGAAGATCAGCTGTCGCTGGTACCAAGCCAGTGTCGGACTGTGCCTGTCCAGCCAACTCATGCCCAACACAATGGGTGTGTCCGACAGTCGTGTGACGTTAAAACTGATGACTTCCCTGTGGTTGCCAAGGCGCATCACCATTGGCGGCGTTTGCTTCACCACCTGCCCCCCCAGCAACTCTCTGCCATCCACTGTGACGACTTGCAGGGGCAGAGTGGCCGGCAATAGCTGTATAGCGTGCTGCTCCACAAAATCCTGTGCTATAAAGTCTGCGTTGCTTCCAGAATCCACAGAAAGCGGGACTTCGATAGTGACGCCATCGGGCAGCTGGAGAGATGCTGTGAGTTGCACTACTGGTTTGGGTGGGAGGGGGTCTGTGGGTTGCAAGATCGCTGGGGACTGCTTCAGTGATGCGTCTGGCTGGGCCCCAGTGCCTCTGTCTCCAGCCAGACATCGTCGTTTCCCTGCTGGTGTTCGCTGTGTTGCGTGGCCGCTTTCACCGTTGCGGAGGCTGCAGTGTGCTTGGAGCTCCTCTGGGGACACTCTTTCGCCAAGTGTTGAGAGCTGTCGCATATATAACACTTCCTGGTCCCTCTAGGAGGTTTAGTCTTGACTGCCGCCGGTGCAGGGGCTCTGGTAGCTGACTGAGCCCTGGCTCCTCCCACCTCCATAGGTTCCACTCCCCCTCTTGGCGGAGGTGTAGATTGCGCACGCGTAGCGTCCCTGGGAACGAAAGAGAAACTTCTCGCTGCTTCGCGCCCTCCACGTCCTTCGTCTCTGCACCACGGACGTTCTTCCAGCCTCACCCCCACAGTCAGCGCCCTTTGGACCACCTCCTGCGTGCTCCGGGGCCTCTCCCCCCTCGCAATTTCGTCTTTAACAGCACTGCTTAATCCCTCCCAGAAGAGGTCTCTGACTGGGGGCGAATCCCGGTCCCATTCCAAGGCACTGACCAGCGCAAAAAAGCGGGCGTGATACTGGCGTACGCTCGCCCTCCCTTGTTTCAGTCCATGAATCTCCCGTCGGGCAAGATCCACGTCAATGGTAGATAAAAAGCACGCATCCATCGCTTTGATAAAGGCATCTGCATTCTGAAGCGCCGGATCTTTATCCCTCCACAAATTGCGTAGCCACGCTTTAGCATCCCCATGCAAATGGGATAGTATAAACCCCACTTTCTCTTCCTCATCCCTAAAGTCTTTCGCCAGCAGTTGCAGTGCGCACATTACGTCTGCTCGAAAATTGGGGTACTGTTGTAAATTCCCATCGAAGTGAGCCACAAGCCCTCCTGCTCTCCGTGCCAACCCAACCCCCTCCGGTCTGGGTCCTGGCTGCCCATGCTTAACCAATGCTTCAAACCTGGCATGGAGATCTCTGTAGGCGGCTGCCGCATCCTCCTCCCTTTTCTTGGATGCCTGTACCTCCGCGTTCAATTGGGTCACTGCCTGTTGCAGCGCTGAAATTTTCTCTGCTTCCGTCATCTCTGCCAACCGTTGTGAGCTCGCTCCCAAACACCAATTTCCTCCTCTCGCTGCTTCTGCCTCCGCTGCGAGGTATCAGGTGTCCGAAGCTTAAAAGGGACGGGTCTTACTGTCAGGGCTGCCACTCAGTCCCAGCTCACATAGGACCATGTTAGCCAGCGTTCAGGTTAAAA
Organism: Podarcis bocagei; assembly: GCF_964188305.1. NCBI lineage: Eukaryota > Metazoa > Chordata > Lepidosauria > Squamata > Lacertidae > Podarcis > Podarcis bocagei. The sequence continues at coordinate 17,560 of NC_138130.1, forward strand.
GAGTCTTTATTGGATTACAGCTTCCATTTCCAAACTGCAATATGCAGCCCTACTTCTTCTAGGTCAGACCGGCGAAGACCCGTCTGAGTCTCCGCCTCTAGCACACCAGCTTAATACCCTAGCCTTGCTCCACCTCCTGCGCCTTTCCCTCCGTCTCTGGGTCCTTCTGCCCCCCGGGGTCTCCTTTTTCCTACTCTCTTCTGACGCGGACCCCCCTGACCCTTCCGCCTCCTTGCGGCGGGCTTTGGGACCTGGTTCACTCTCTGGGCTGCTTACTGCGCCAGCTTCCGCTACATTTGAACTTGGCGCGCGCGCCCAACTCTCAACCTTCCTCTTGATCGTTTCGTCGCTCCCCGAGGTGGGCGTGACTACTCCTGACTCATGCCCTCCCTCCTTCTGAAAGCCTCCGGAACCCGATATCTGGTCCCCTTTCTCCCCGCTGTTCCCGTCTGGGTACGTGGGTCCCGATCTCCAACTGCTGCTCTCTGATTCCTCTCTGGACCCTTCTTCCTGGGGTGTCCCCCTGCTTTCCCCCCTTGCTCTGACTGCTGGCGCTCCCTTCTGGGAATCCTCGGACTCACTGGATAAGCTCGGCGATCTTGGTTCGTCATCCCCACTCATCTTTCCTTCGTATTCCTCCCCCTCGCTCTCTGTCTCCTCCCTTCTCTGCGTCTCTGCTTCTGAACCCCTGACACACGCGTATGAGATTGTAAGCTCCGCGGAGATCCAACTTGGTGAAGATCTTCCCTTTCCGCACCGTCGCGAGCAAGTCGTCAATCTTGGGCATGGGAAAGGCCGCGGGCTTTGTCTTCGAGTTTATGAATCTGAAGTCTACGATCAGTCTCTTTTGGGGCGTGTCCTTCTTCTTCACAAAAAACACAGGACTGCCCCCTACAGCCTTCGATTCTCGGATGAATCCCCGCTGCAGGTTGTGATCTATGAACTCCCTGAGCTCCTGCAGCTCCTCCTCGGACATGGAATACAGCTTCACAGGCGGCAGCGTTGTCCCTGGCAAGAGGTCAATAGCGCAATCGTAGGGCCGGTGAGGTGGCAACTGGTCAGCCTCCTTTTCGCAGAAAACCTCCAAAAACCCCTTGTACTTGAGGGGTACTGCTTGCGCCATGCTGAGACGTAGCTGCTGCCCCTCCTCTGGGCCCTCCTCCTCCTGACCGGTTTGGATGCAATGCTGCGCGCAATAGGACGAGCCGAAGGTGAGCTGCCGCTGGTACCACGCCATGGTCGGGCTGTGCCTATCCAGCCAACTCATGCCTAACACTATAGGCGTGTCTGACAGGCGGGTGACGTTGAAACTGATGACTTCTCGGTGATTGCCAATCTGCATCACCATGGGCGGCGTCTGTTGTACCACTTGCCCCCCCAGCAGCTTCCTGCCATCCACTGTGACGACGTTCAATGGCAGCGTGGCTGGCAGAAGCTCTATGCGATGCTGCTTGACGAACTGCACCCCCACGAAGTCTGCGTTGCTCCCACTGTCAATTGTGATGGGGACCTCCAGGGTGTGTCCATTAGGTAGCTGGAGGGTTGCAGTGAGCTGCACTACAGGTTTGGGTGGCAGGGGGTCTGTAGGCTGCAAAAGCGCTGGGGACTGCTCTACTGACTCGCCTGGCTGTGCCCCAACATTGCTGATTCCAGCCAGGCATTCTCGTTTCCCTGAAATTGCTCTTCATGCTGTGCTGCTGCAGTTACTGTTGCCAAGGCTGCAGTGTGCTGCCGGAGCCTCCGGGGACACTCTTTCGCCATGTGCGTTGCACAGTCACAGATATAACACTTCCTGTTCCCTCTAGGAGGCTTCTTCTTGACTGTTCCGGACGCTGGGGCTCCGGCCACTGACTGAGCCTTAGCACTCCCCAGTTCCATAGGCTCCTCCCCTGGCTGCAGCTGAGGGGAGAGACGCTGACGTCCTGGATCTCTGGGAAACAAAGGAGGCACTCTAGACGGTGCGTGAAGCTGGCTAACCCCCTCATTGCGCCAAGGGCGTTCTTCCTGGCGCACTCCAATGGCAAGCGCTCGCTGCACCACATCTGCCAGGGTTTTAGGTCTGTCCCCCCTGGCCAGCTCGTCCTTCACAGGGCCAGATAACCCCTCCCAAAATAAGTCTCTGACAGCCAGAGAATCTTTCTCCCATCGCAGCACATTCAGCAAGGCGAAAAAGCGAGCATGGTACTGACGCACTGAAGCCTTGCCTTGCCTTAAACCATGGAGCTGCTGGCGTGCTACATCAACATCCACGCTAGACTGGAAGCAAGCGTCCATGCATTTGATAAATTCATCAGAGTCCCTTCGAGCAGGGCAATCCTCGCGCCACAGATTGTGCAGCCAAGCCCTCGCTTCCCCATGCAAGTGGGACACAATGAAACCCACTTTCTCTTCCTCATCTTTAAAGTCGTCTCGAAGCAAATGCAACGCATATTCTACGTCTG